>NW_027464620.1:97500-102500 GCF_043290135.1 Rhipicephalus microplus
GGTTAGGTTACGTTGGGTTAGGTTAAATTGGGTTGGGTTAGGTTAGGTTAGGTTAGGTTAGGTAAGGTAAGGTTAGGTTAGGTTAGGTTAGGTTAGGTTAGGTTAGCTTAGGTTGGGTTGGGTTAGGTTAGGTTAGGTTAGGTTGGGTTGGGTTAGGTTAGGTTAGGTTACGTTGGGTTAGGTTAAACTGGGTTGGGTTAGGTTAGGTTAGGTTAGGTTAGGTTAGGTTGGGTTAGGTTAGGTTAGGTTAGGTTAGGTTAGGTTGGGTTGGGTTGGGTTGTTTTGGTTAGGTTAGGTTGGGTTGGGTTACGTTAGGTTAGGTTAGGTTGGGTTGGGTTAGGTGAGGTTAGGTTGGGTGGGGTTAGGTTAGGTTAGGTTAGGTTAGGTTAGCTTAGGTTAGGTTAGGTTAGGTTGGGTTGGGTTGGGTTGTATAGGTTAGGTTAGGTTGGGTTGGGTTACGTTAGGTTAGGTTAGGTTGGGTTGGGTTAGGTGAGGTTAGGTTGGGTTGGGTTAAGTTAGGTTAGGTTAGGTTAGGTTAGCTTAGGTTAGGTTAGGTTAGGTTAGGTTGGGTTGGGTTAGGTTAGGTTAGGTTACGTTGGGTTAGGTTAAATTGGGTTGGGTTAGGTTAGGTTAGGTTAGGTTAGGTAAGGTTAGGTTAGGTTAGGTTAGGTTAGATTAGGTTAGGTTAGGTTAGGTTGGGTTGGGTTGGGTTGTTTAGGGTAGGTTAGGTTGGGTTGGGTTACGTTAGGTTAGGTTAGGTTGGGTTGGGTTAGGTGAGGTTAGGTTGGGTTGGGTTAGGTTAGGTTAGGTTAGGTTAGCTTAGGTTAGGTTAGGTTAGGTTAGGTTAGGTAAGGTTAGGTTAGGTTAGGTTAGGTTAGGTTGGGTTGGGTTAGGTTAGGTTAGGTTAGGTTAAATTGGGTTGGGTTAGGTTAGGTTAGGTTACCTTGGGTTAGGTTAAATTGGGTTGGGTTAGGTTAGGTTAGGTTAGGTTAGGGAAGGTTAGGTTAGGTTAGGTTAGGTTAGGGAAGGTTAGGTTAGGTTAGGTTGGGTTGGGTTAGGTTAGGTTAGGTTAGGTTGGGTTGGGTTAGGTTAGGTTAGGTTAGGTTACGTTGGGTTAGGTTAAACTGGGTTGGGTTAGGTTAGGTTAGGTTAGGTTAGGTTAGGTTGGGTTAGGTTAGGTTAGGTTAGGTTAGGTTGGGTTGGGTTAGGTTAGGTTAGGTTAGGTAAGGTTACGTTAGGTTTGGTTAGGTTAGGTTAGGTTAGGTTACGTTAGGTTGGGTTGGGTTAGGTTAGGTTAGGTTAGGTTACGTTGGGTTAGGTTAAATTGGGTTAGGTTAGGTTAGGTTAGGTTAGGTTTGGTTTGGTTGGGTTAGGTTAGGTTAGGTTAGGTTAGGTTAGGTTAGGCTGGGTTTGGTTGGGTTGGGTTAGGTTAGGTTAGGTTAGGTTAGGCTGGGTTGGGTTGGGTTGGGTTAGGTTAGGTTAGGTTAGGTTGGGTTAGGTTAGGTTAGGTTAGGTTAGGTTGGGTTGGGTTAGGTTAGATTAGGTTAGGTTAGGTTGGGTTGGGTTAGGTTAGGTTAGGTTAGGTTAGGTTAGGTTGGGCTGGGTTGGGTTAGGTTAGGTTAGGTTGGGTTGGGTTAGGTTAGGTTAGGTTAGGTTAGGTATGGTTAGGTTAGGTTAGGTTAGGTTAGGTTAGGTTGGGTTGGGTTGGGTTGGGTTAGGTTAGGTTAGGTTAGGTTGGGTTGGGTTAGGTTAGATTAGGTTAGATTAGGTTGGGTTAGGTTAGGTTAGGTTAGGTTGGGTTAGGTTAGGTTGGGTTGGGTTGGGTTAGGTTAGGTTAGGTTAGGTTGGGTTGGGTTAGGTTAGGTTAGGTTAGGTTGGGTTGGGTTGGGTTAGGTTAGGTTAGGTTAGGTTAGGTTGGGTTAGGTTAGGTTGGGTTGGGTTAGGTTAGGTTAGGTTAGGTTGGGTTGGGTTGGGTTAGGTTAGGTTAGGTTAGGTTAGGTTAGGTTAGGTTGGGTTGGGTTAGGTTAAATTAGGTTAGGTTGGGTTGGGTTAGGTTAGATTAGGTTAGGTTAGGTTGGGTTAGGTTAGGTTAGGTTAGGTTGGGTTAGGTTAGGTTGGGTTGGGTTGGGTTAGGTTAGGTTAGGTTTGGTTGGGTTAGGTTAGGTTAGGTTAGGTTGGGTTGGGTTGGGTTGGGTTAGGTTAGGTTGGGTTAGGTTAGGTTGGGTTAGGTTAGGTTGGGTTGGGTTAGGTTAGGTTAGGTTAGGTTGGGTTAGGTTAGGTTAGGTTAGGATGGTTTGGTTGGGTTAGGTCAGGTTAGGTTAGGTTAGGTCAGGTTAGGTTAGGTTAGGTTAGGTTAGGTTAGGTTTGGTTAGGTTAGGTTAGGTTAGGTTAGGTTAGGTTGGGTTGGATTGGGTTGTTTAGGTTAGGTTAGGTTGGATTGGGTTACGTTAGGTTAGGTTAGGTTAGGTTGGGTTAGGTTAGGTTAGGTTAGGTTAGGTTAGGTTAGGTTGGGTTGGGTTAGGTTAGGTTAGGTTAAATTGGGTTGGGTTAGGTTAGGTTAGGTTACGTTGGGTTAGGTTAAATTGGGTTGGGTTAGGTTAGGTTAGGTTAGGTTAGGTTTGGTTAGGTTAGGTTAGGTTAGGCTGGGTTAGGTTAGGTTAGGTTGGGTTGGGTTGGGTTAGGTTAGGTTGGGTTGGGTTAGGTTAGGTTAGGTTAGGTTGGGTTGGGTTGGGTTAGGTTAGGTTAGGTTAGGTTAGGTTGGGTTAGGTTAGGTTAGGTTAGGTTAGGTTAGGCTGGGTTGGGTTGGGTTGGGTTAGGTTAGGTTAGGTTAGCTTGGTTTGGGTTAGGTTAGGTTAGGTTAGGTTAGGTTAGGTTAGGTTTGGTTAGGTTAGGTTAGGTTAGGTTAGGTTGGGTTGGGTTAGGTTAGGTTAGGTTAGGTTAAATTGGGTTGGGTTAGGTTAGGTTAGGTTACGTTGGGTTAGGTTAAATTGGGTTGGGTTAGGTTAGCTTAGGTTAGGTTAGGTTAGGTTAGGTTAAATTGGGTTGGGTTAGGTTAGGTTAGGTTAGGTTTGGTTAGGTTAGGTTAGGCTAGGTTAGGTTAGGTTAGGTTAGGTTAGGTTAGGTTGGGTTAGGTTAGGTTAGGTTACGTTTGGTTAGGTTAGGTTAGGTTAGGTTAGGTTAGGCTGGGTTGGGTTGGGTTGGGTTAGGTTAGGTTAGGTTAGCTTGGGTTGGGTTGGGTTAGGTTAGGTTAGGTTGGGTTGGGTTAGGTTAGGTTAGGTTAGGTTGCGTTGGGTTAGGTTAGGTTAGGTTAGATTACGTTGGGTTAGGTTAGGTTAGGTTAGGTTAGGTTAGGTTAGGTTAGGTTAGGTTGGGTTAGGTTAGGTTAGGTTAGGTTAGGTTAGGTTAGGCTGGGTTGGGTTGGGTTGGGTTAGGTTAGGTTAGGTTAGGTTAGGTTGGGTTCGGTTAGGATAGGTTAGGTTAGGTTAGGTTGGGTTGGGTTAGGTTAGATTAGGTTAGGTTAGGTTGGGTTGGGTTAGGTTAGGTTAGGTTAGGTTAGGTTAGGTTAGGTTTGGTTGGGTTGGGTTGGGTTAGGTTAGGTTAGGTTAGGTTGGGTTGGGTTAGGTTAGATTAGGTTAGGTTAGGTTGGGTTGGGTTGGGTTAGGTTAGATTAGGTTAGGTTAGGTTAGGTTAAATTAGGTTAGGTTGGGTTAGGTTAGGTTAGGTTAGGTTTGGTTAGGTTAGGTTAGGTTTGGTTAGGCTAGGTTGGGTTGGGTTGGGTTAGGTTAGGTTAGGTTAGCTTGGGTTGGGTTGGGTTAGGTTAGGTTAGGTTGGGTTGGGTTAGGTTAGGTTAGGTTAGCTTGGGTTGGGTTAGGTTAGGTTAGGTTAGGTTAGGTTACGTTGGGTTAGGTTAGGTTAGGTTAGGTTAGGTTAGGTTGGGTTGGGTTGGGTTGGGTTAGGTTAGGTTAGGTTGGGTTGGGTTAGGTTAGATTAGGTTAGGTTGGGTTAGGTTAGCTTAGGTTAGGTTAGGTTAGGTTAGGTTAGGTTGGGTTGGGTTGGGTTAGGTTAGGTTAGGTTAGGTTGGGTTGGGTTAGGTTAGATTAGGTTAGGTTAGGTTGGGTTAGGTTAGGTTAGGTTAGGTTGGGTTAGGTTAGGTTGGGTTGGGTTGGGTTAGGTTAGGTTAGGTTGGGTTGGGTTAGGTTAGGTTAGGTTAGGTTGGGTTGGGTTGGGTTGGGTTAGGTTAGGTTAGGTTAGGTTGGGTTAGGTTAGGTTGGGTTGGGTTAGGTTAGGTTAGGTTAGGTTGGGTTAGGTTAGATTAGGTTAGGTTTGGTTTGGTTGGGTTAGGTCAGGTTAGGTTAGGTTAGGTTAGGTCAGGTTAGGTTAGGTTAGGTTAGGTTAGGTTAGGTTTGGTTAGGTTAGGTTAGGTTAGGTTAGGTTGGGTTAGGTTAGGTTAGGTTAGGTTTGGTTAAGTTAGGTTAGGTTAGGTTAGGCTGGGTTGCGTTGGGTTGGGTTAGGTTAGGTTAGGTTAGCTTGGGTTGGGTTGGGTTAGGTTAGGTTAGGTTAAATTGGGTTGGGTTAGGTTTGGTTAGGTTACGTTGGGTTAGGTTAAATTGGGTTAGGTTAGGTTAGGTTAGGTTAGGTTAGGTTTGGTTAGGTTAGGTTAGGTTAGGTTAGGCTGGGTTAGCTTAGGTTAGGTTAGGTTAGGTTTGGTTAGGTTAGGTTAGGTTAGGTTAGGTTAGGTTGGGTTGGGTTGGGTTGTTTAGGTTAGGTTTGGTTGGGTTGGGTTACGTTAGGTTAGGTTGGGTTAGGTTAGGTTAGGTTAGGTTAGGTTAGGTTAGGTTGGGTTAGGTTAGGTTAGGTTAGTTTAGGTTGGGTTAGGTTAGGTTGGTTTGGGTTAGGTTAGGTTAGGTTAGGTTGGGTTAGGTTAGGTTAGGTTAGGTTTGGTTTGGTTGGGTTAGGTCAGGTCAGGTTAGGTTAGGTTAGGTTGGGTTGGGTTGGGTTGT
>NW_027464620.1:110000-115000 GCF_043290135.1 Rhipicephalus microplus
AGACCTGTCCGCATCGCTTCCTACATTTAATGGAGACGGCAGCATTTCAGCGTCCCACTGGATTGAAGAGTTGGAACGAACTCGAAACCTAGCTTCGTGGGAGCCTTCAACCGTACTCGCCGTCGCTCTGGGAAAGCTCCGTGGAGCAGCCGCGGATTGGAAAGCAGTCATTGGCCGTCAGTGTCCCACCTGGGAAGCCTTCAGGCAAGCTTTCTTGGATCAATTCAGCGCCAAGCAAACCTTACTACAGTGGCAACAAGCTGTTACTTGTCGCGTGCAAGCGCACGGAGAGAACCTGGTCCACTATTCTTTGGCGAAGTTGAAGCTCATTTCGGGATGCCCAGTCACTCTTACCGACACTCAGCGCATAGAGTACGCCCTTCAGGGCATTTCCGACGAGAACCTGGCCACTACTATAGCAGCACAACGGCCAGAAACCGTCGCCGCCTATATGGACATCGTAACGCAGCTTGACCAAACATTGAGCCACTTGTCTCGTCGACTCCCACGCCCAGGGTATTCAAGCACCAAACTAGTAATGCCAAGCCCACAGGTGCCCCACCACAGTGAAGAGGGCACGAATGTTCAGGCGGTACCAGACAAAACAAGACAGCCGCAGCGAATCGCAGCCCTACCACCAGACCAACAAGAGGCTCGGTACCAGACCATCTCTACGAGGCATGGCGCTCCTGCCTACCGTTCTGGCCAGAACTTGGCCGAAGCCGTGTGTTTTCAATGCCGCCAAAAAGGACATCTAGCTTCAAAGTGCCCATCCAGAGCTACTGCCACACAGTCTACAACGCATCCTTCGCCAGCTCTTCACAGCACGCTTTCCGAGACCCTTGATGGATCGCTGGTCCAATGCGCCCTTGTAAACGCCACAATTGCTGGAAGCGGCCAAGTGGACGCATTTCCAGACAGTGGTTCCAAGGTGACACTTGTTTCTCGTCACCTTGTCAGATCTTTGCCCCTCCTGCCCTGGACCAGACCCCCTCTAGTTGTCGTTGGAGGAACGACAGTGGCTCCTGCTGGTGCTATCTGCTTGAAGATCTCTGTGGGACCCATCACCGGTTTGGTGGAAGCCGCCGTCCTCGATAACAATGCCATGCCACTTATATTGGGGGAAGACTGGTTTGCTGCCAGTCACGCACAGTTGGTGTTCCAGCCACCCATGCCAACTGAAATTCGTCATTCCACCACAGGAACAAGTGTGCGGTGCCATGAGCGACTGTTGCCCAGGATGTCGAACGCTGTTATGATCCAGGGGTCATCTTTCAATTACCATGTATCTGGACACCACAGCTCAGCAGGCCTCCAGCGAATGCCACTCCCAGGCCCAGATGAACCCCCGTGGTTAGCACTATCTTGCCAATATGAGGTTTCAAACTCCAACGGCCCGTCTTCTGAATGCAGGCGAGGTGCTTCTTCAACAATAGAGGTTTGCATGGACCCATCCTTGCCTGCCGCTCAGGTTGGTAGCCATTTGCCAGCACATCAACAACGGGAAATCACGAGCATTCTTTCGAAGCACGCTGAAGTATTCGCTCGTGAAGAGGATGACTTAGGTCTGTACGAGGGTGTTGAACACTCAATCGACCTTCTTCCCGATGCTGTGCCATACAGTCGATCCCCTTACCGTTACTCTGCTGCAGACCGTCGTTTTCTTGAGGCTCAAATAAGCACACTCCTTCGGCAAGGCATCATTCTACCAGCCTTAGGACCTTGGGCATTCCCCGCAGTGGTTGTCAGCCGAGGTAGCAAGAAGCGCGTTTGTGTTAACTATGTGCCCCTAAACAAGATGACTGTGAACGTCGTGCAACCACTTCCACATGCGGATGACATCATGGATGACATTGCTGGGTCACAGTACTTCGCCTGCCTTGACCTAAAGTTTGCTTACTGGCAAGTTCGCGTTCGTAAGGAAGACCAAGCAAAAACTGCTTTTGTGACCCACTATGGCACCTTTATGTGGACCCGCATGCCATTTGGGCTGAAGAACGCACCTGCCACTTTCCAGCGAGCCATGCAGTCAATTTTTGCTAACCTGCAGCCCCATTGCCCAAAGTGCGGTGTGCGGGTGTACTTGGATGATGTTCTGGTTTTTGCGCCAACTTTTGACGAGTTTGCAAGGTTACTCGACGAAGTACTTGGTGCACTCCTTGCCAGCGGATTCAAGGTTTCACTTGACAAGTGTAAGTTTGCTTTGAAGTCTATCAAGTTTCTCGGATTCATTTTGAGCAAAGACGGCAAGCAGCCTGACCCTGCCAAAGTCGAAGCCATCATGAAAATCCCACAGCCTGCAAACAGCAAAGCAGTTTTGTCATGGCTCCAGACAGCAAACTTCTATCGCCGATTTGTGAAGAATTTCTCTCGGATAGCAGCACCGTTGCAGAGTCTCATACGGTCTGAGGAGTTTGCCTGGACCAGCGACTGCAATGAAGCCTTTCAGCGAATTCGCACAGCATTAACAGAGGCACCTGTACTGGGCCATTTTGATCCAGACGCCCAAACCACAGTCACAACAGATGCCTCAGGAACCGCAATTGGTGCTGTGCTCTCTCAGAAACAGTGTGGAAAAGAAACTGTGATCGAATATGCGAGTCGTGCACTCACGGCCGCAGAGAAGAAGTTGCATAGCAACGTTTGGGAGTGTATTGGTGTCCACTGGGCGGTTACGATCAAGTTCCGACACTACTTGCTCGGCAAGAAATTTTGCCTGTTGACTGACAACTGGACCGTTGCATGCTTAACAGCCAACATCAGGCCTTCACGTCGTTTTACGACCATGTTGATGGATCTTACAGAGTTCGACTTCACGGTGCAGCACCATCCAGGCCGTCAAAACGTGGTTGCTGACATGCTGTCACGATTATCTGCAGCAGTCCTCCATCAGACACAGTCTCTCGCAGCTATGCAAGCAGAAGACAAAGAGTGCCAGGACCTTCGTCGCTCTCTGTCATCTTCAGAATCGTGGGACCATGACCTTGCCATAATTGATGACATCCTGTACCATAGTGACGCGACTTCAGGTTCTCAAGCTATTGTAGTGCCGGCAAAGATGCGCCAGGCTGTCCTGGAGGTTGTTCATCACGGTGGAGGCCACATGGATGTAACCCGGACACTGACCAAAGTGAGAGAACGTTACTGGTGGCCAAACCTTACGTCTTCAGTGACCCACTACGTCACAGCATGCCAGATCTGCCAAAGCAACAACCGCCCAATATCTAAAAGTGTTGGCAAAATGGGTCTCATGCCAGTGTCGGACGTTCCTTTTGCCTTAATTGCCATTGATCACATCACAATGCCGGCTGCTTCAGGAAAGAAGTACATTTTGAATGTCATTGACTTTGCCACGCGTTTCATTGTCCCAGCGGCTGTAACTTCAACATCAGCTAAGGAAGTTATAGCACATTTACAGTCGGTGTTCTTCCGCTTTGGTTGTCCTGATGACTGCATGTCTGACCATGGAGCAGCCTTTGAATCTCACCAGTTTAAGCACTTCATGCACATGCACGGTGCTGAGATTCATTATTCAGTGGCATACCGCGCAGCCAGCAATGGTCTTGTAGAGAGAAGCAATGGGACTTTAGTCTCCGTTCTTCGTAAGCTGTGTCCAACTGACCAGACCTCCTGGGCAAGCAAACTCGAAGAAGCTGCTTTTGCCATCAACACAAGCTATAGCGCCAGCAGCTGTTTCTCTCCATTTGAACTACTGTATTGATACGTCCCCAAGCTCCCATATCAACGCCACCATCCCGCCACAGCCAGGACCCTACAAGACCGTCTCCTAATGCTGTCTCAGAACCGGGCCGTAGCAGCAAGTAATATCGAGGAAGCACAAGGGAAACGGAAGACAGCATATGATCAGTCCCATCGAGACCACTCCTTCCAAGTCGGCCAGTTCGTCTGGGTGCGCCGCCAAGAGCCTGTAGCAGATGGAACTGGAAAGTTGGCACCCAAATTCAAGGGAATATACCAAATCACCAACCAGAAAACACCCGTTACGTTTGTCGTTAGCCGCGTAACTGGTCAAGGTCCTCGTGATCGACTCCAAGACAGGATAGTGCACGTCTCTCAACTCAAGCACTACGTGCCACCTTATGTCGAGCCTTACATTGTAAAAACCCAAGAGTGGCCTTTGTGTGACTCATCTGGCTCTCCCAGTGTTGGCAATGAGCTATCTCAACCACCAGTTTCCCTTGGCCCTGCAGTTTTGCCTCCAGCGGTACCCTCCTCGCGACCTCACCGCCAAAAGCGCCCACCCGAGCGCTTGAAGGACTATTCTCTCTCGCAGTGAAGCCACCAAGTAGTGCTCCTTTCCTAGACCAATGGGACTTGGTCAGACAAGGAGGGGCCGGATGTGAGCGCCCGCATGCGCACTATAGCGTAGCGGCCTATCTAATCGGCAGCGCCACCTGCGGCGCCATTACTCAGATAAACTCCAAGCCCAAGCGAGGGCCGCGGGGGACACGTTTTGTCAATCTCGCTCCCGCCTCCGGCGCGGTCGGCACGTTTTTCATGTTCGAATAAAGCGCATTCTTCTCGTTCACAACGCCTCTCAGCCTTCATGCCTAGCCCGCCCAGCCCTCACAAGGTTAGGTTGGGTTAGGTTGGGTTAGGTTAGGTTAGGTTAGGTTTGGTTAGGTTAGGTTAGGTTAGGTTAGGCTGGGTTGGGTTGGGTTGGGTTAGGTTAGGTTAGGTTAGCTTGGGTTGGGTTGGGTTAGGTTAGGTTAGGTTGGGTTGGGTTAGGTTAGGTTAGGTTAGGTTGCGTTGGGTTAGGTTAGGTTAGGTTAGATTACGTTGGGTTAGGTTAGGTTAGGTTAGGTTAGGTTAGGTTGGGTTAGGTTAGGTTAGCTTAGGTTAGGTTAGGTTAGGTTGGGTTGGGTTGGGTTAGGTTAGGTTAGGTTAGGTTGGGTTGGGTTAGGTTAGGTTGGGTTAGGTTAGGCTAGGTTAGGTTAGGTTGGGTTAGGTTAGCTTAGGTTAGGTTAGGTTAGGTTAGG
>NW_027464620.1:120000-140000 GCF_043290135.1 Rhipicephalus microplus
AGGTTAGGTTAGGTTAGATTACGTTGGGTTAGGTTAGGTTAGGTTAGGCTGGGTTGGGTTGGGTTGGGTTAGGTTAGGTTAGGTTAGGTTAGGTTAGGTTAGGTTAGGTTTGGTTGGGTTGGGTTAGGTTAGGTTAGGTTAGGTTGGGTTGGGTTAGGTTAGATTAGGTTAGGTTAGGTTGGGTTAGGTTAGGTTAGGTTAGGTTGGGTTAGGTTAGGTTGGGTTAGGTTAGGTTGGGTTGGGTTGGGTTAGGTTAGGTTAGGTTAGGTTAGGTTGGGTTGGGTTGGGTAGGGTTAGGTTAGGTTAGGTTAGGTTAGGTTGGGTTAGGTTAGGTTGGGTTGGGTTAGGTTAGGTTAGGTTAGGTTGGGTTAGGTTAGGTTAGGTTAGGTTTGGTTTGGTTGGGTTAGGTCAGGTTAGGTTAGGTTAGGTTAGGTTAGGTTAGGTTGGGTTGGGTTGGGTTGTTTAGGTTAGGTTAGGTTGGGTTGGGTTACGTTAGGTTAGGTTAGGTTGGGTTGGGTTAGGTTAGGTTAGGTTAGGTTGGGTTAGGTTAGCTTACGTTAGGTTAGGTTAGGTTAGGTTAGGTTAGGTTGGGTTGGGTTGGGTTAGGTTAGGTTAGGTTAGGTTGGGTTGGGTTAGGTTAGATTAGGTTAGGTTAGGTTGGGTTAGGTTAGGTTAGGTTAGGTTGGGTTAGGTTAGGTTGGGTTGGGTTGGGTTAGGTTAGGTTAGGTTTGGTTGGGTTAGGTTAGGTTAGGTTAGGTTGGGTTGGGTTGGGTTGGGTTAGGTTAGGTTAGGTTAGGTTGGGTTAGGTTAGGTTGGGTTGGGTTAGGTTAGGTTAGGTTGGGTTAGGTTAGGTTAGGTTAGGTTTGGTTTGGTTGGGTTAGTTCAGGTTAGGTTAGGTTAGGTCAGGTTAGGTTAGGTTAGGTTAGGTTAGGTTAGGTTTGGTTAGGTTAGGTTAGGTTAGGTTAGGTTAGGTTGGGTTGGGTTGGGTTGTTTAGGTTAGGTTAGGTTGGGTTGGGTTACGTTAGGTCAGGTTAGGTTAGGTTGGGTTAGGTTAGGTTAGGTTAGGTTAGGTTAGGTTGGGTTGGGTTAGGTTAGGTTAGGTTAAATTGGATTGGGTTAGGTTAGGTTAGGTTACGTTGGGTTAGGTTAAATTGGGTTGGGTTAGGTTAGGTTAGGTTAGGTTAGGTTAGGTTAGGTTTGGTTAGGTTAGGTTAGGTTAGGTTAGGCTGGGTTAGGTTAGGTTAGGTTGGGTTGGGTTGGGTTAGGTTAGGTTGGGTTGGGTTAGGTTAGGTTAGGTTAGGTTGGGTTGGGTTGGGTTGGGTTAGGTTAGCTTGGGTTGGGTTAGGTTAGGTTAGGTTAGGTTAGGTTTGGTTAGGTTAGGTTAGGTTAAATTAGGTTAGGTTTGGTTAGGTTGGGTTAGGCTAGGTTAGGTTAGGTTAGGTTAGGTTGGGTTAGGTTGGGTTAGGTTAGGTTAGGTTAGGTTTGGTTAGGTTAGGTTAGGTTAGGTTAGGCTGGGTTGGGTTGGGTTGGGTTAGGTTAGGTTAGGTTAGCTTGGGTTGGGTTGGGTTAGGTTAGGTTAGGTTGGGTTGGGTTAGGTTAGGTTAGGTTAGGTTGTGTTGGGTTAGGTTAGGTTAGGTTAGATTACGTTGGGTTAGGTTAGGTTAGGTTAGGTTAGGTTAGGTTGGGTTAGGTTAGGTTAGCTTAGGTTAGGTTAGGTTAGGTTAGCTTGGGTTGGGTTGGGTTAGGTTAGGTTAGGTTAGGTTGGGTTGGGTTAGGTTAGGTTGGGTTAGGTTAGGTTAGGTTAGGTTAGGTTGGGTTAGGTTAGCTTAGGTTAGGTTAGGTTAGGTTAGATTGGGTTAGGTTAGGTTGGGTTGGGTTGGGTTGTTTAGGTTAGGTTAGGTTGGGTTGGGTTACGTTAGGTTAGGTTAGGTTGGGTTGGGTTAGGTGAGGTTAGGTTGGGTTAGGTTAGGTTAGGTTAGGTTAGGTTAGGTTGGGTTAGGTTAGCTTAGGTTAGGTTAGGTTAAGTTAGGTTAGGTTGGGTTAGGTTAGGTTAGGTTAGGTTAGGTTACGTTAGGTTAGGTTAGGTTGGGTTGGGTTAGGTGAGGTTAGGTTGGGTTGGGTAAGGTAAGGTTAGGTTAGGTTAGGTTGGTTTAGGTTAGGTTAGGTTAGGTTAGGTTGGCTTAGGTTAGGTTAGGTTAGGTTAGGTTAGTTTAGGTTAGGTTAGGTTAGGTTAGAGTAGGTTTGGTTAGGTTAGGTTAGGTTAGGTTAGGCTGGGTTGGGTTGGGTTGGGTTAGGTTAGGTTAGGTTAGCTTGGGTTGGGTTGGGTTAGGTTAGGTTAGGTTGGGTTGGGTTAGGTTAGGTTAGGTTAGCTTGGGTTGGGTTAGGTTAGGTTAGGTTGGGTTGGGTTGGGTTAGGTTAGATTAGGTTAGGTTAGGTTAGGTTAAATTAGGTTAGGTTGGATTAGGTTAGGTTAGGTTAGGTTTGGTTAGGTTAGGTTAGGTTTGGTTAGGCTAGGTTGGGTTGGGTTGGGTTAGGTTAGGTTAGGTTAGCTTGGGTTGGGTTGGGTTAGGTTAGGTTAGGTTGGGTTGGGTTAGGTTAGGTTAGGTTAGCTTGGGTTGGGTTAGGTTAGGTTAGGTTAGGTTAGGTTACGTTGGGTTAGGTTAGGTTAGGTTAGGTTAGGTTAGGTTAGGTTGGGTTGGGTTGGGTTGGGTTAGGTTAGGTTAGGTTGGGTTGGGTTAGGTTAGATTAGGTTAGGTTGGGTTAGGTTAGCTTAGGTTAGGTTAGGTTAGGTTAGGTTAGGTCAGGTTAGGTTGGGTTGGGTTGGGTTAGGTTAGGTTAGGTTAGGTTGGGTTGGGTTAGGTTAGATTAGGTTAGGTTAGGTTGGGTTAGGTTAGGTTAGGTTAGGTTGGGTTAGGTTAGGTTGGGTTGGGTTGGGTTAGGTTAGGTTGGGTTGGGTTAGGTTAGGTTAGGTTAGGTTGGGTTGGGTTGGGTTGGGTTAGGTTAGGTTAGGTTAGGTTGGGTTAGGTTAGGTTGGGTTAGGTTAGGTTAGGTTAGGTTAGGTTGGGTTAGGTTAGATTAGGTTAGGTTTGGTTTGGTTGGGTTAGGTCAGGTTAGGTTAGGTTAGGTTAGGTCAGGTTAGGTTAGGTTAGGTTAGGTTAGGTTAGGTTTGGTTAGGTTAGGTTAGGTTAGGTTAGGTTGGGTTGGGTTGGGTTGTTTAGGTTAGGTTAGGTTGGGTTGGGTTACGTTAGGTTAGGTTAGGTTAGGTTGGGTTAGGTTAGGTTAGGTTAGGTTAGGTTGGGTTGGGTTAGGTTAGGTTAGGTTAAATTGGGTTGGGTTAGGTTAGGTTAGGTTACGTTGGGTTAGGTTAAATTGGGTTAGGTTAGGTTAGGTTAGGTTAGGTTAGGTTAGGTTTGGTTAGGTTAGGTTAGGTTAGGTTAGGCTGGGTTAGGTTAGGTTAGGTTGGGTTAGGTTAGGTTGGGTTAGGTTAGGTTGGGTTGGGTTGGGTTAGGTTAGGTTAGGTTAGGTTAGGTTGGGTTGGGTTGGGTAGGGTTAGGTTAGGTTAGGTTAGGTTAGGTTGGGTTAGGTTAGGTTGGGTTGGGTTAGGTTAGGTTAGGTTAGGTTGGGTTAGGTTAGGTTAGGTTAGGTTTGGTTTGGTTGGGTTAGGTCAGGTTAGGTTAGGTTAGGTTAGGTTAGGTTAGGTTAGGTTGGGTTGGGTTGGGTTGTTTAGGTTAGGTTAGGTTGGGTTGGGTTACGTTAGGTTAGGTTAGGTTGGGTTGGGTTAGGTTAGGTTAGGTTAGGTTGGGTTAGGTTAGCTTACGTTAGGTTAGGTTAGGTTAGGTTAGGTTAGGTTGGGTTGGGTTGGGTTAGGTTAGGTTAGGTTAGGTTGGGTTGGGTTAGGTTAGATTAGGTTAGGTTAGGTTGGGTTAGGTTAGGTTAGGTTAGGTTGGGTTAGGTTAGGTTGGGTTGGGTTGGGTTAGGTTAGGTTAGGTTTGGTTGGGTTAGGTTAGGTTAGGTTAGGTTGGGTTGGGTTGGGTTGGGTTAGGTTAGGTTAGGTTAGGTTGGGTTAGGTTAGGTTGGGTTGGGTTAGGTTAGGTTAGGTTGGGTTAGGTTAGGTTAGGTTAGGTTTGGTTTGGTTGGGTTAGTTCAGGTTAGGTTAGGTTAGGTCAGGTTAGGTTAGGTTAGGTTAGGTTAGGTTAGGTTTGGTTAGGTTAGGTTAGGTTAGGTTAGGTTAGGTTGGGTTGGGTTGGGTTGTTTAGGTTAGGTTAGGTTGGGTTGGGTTACGTTAGGTCAGGTTAGGTTAGGTTGGGTTAGGTTAGGTTAGGTTAGGTTAGGTTAGGTTGGGTTGGGTTAGGTTAGGTTAGGTTAAATTGGATTGGGTTAGGTTAGGTTAGGTTACGTTGGGTTAGGTTAAATTGGGTTGGGTTAGGTTAGGTTAGGTTAGGTTAGGTTAGGTTAGGTTTGGTTAGGTTAGGTTAGGTTAGGTTAGGCTGGGTTAGGTTAGGTTAGGTTGGGTTGGGTTGGGTTAGGTTAGGTTGGGTTGGGTTAGGTTAGGTTAGGTTAGGTTGGGTTGGGTTGGGTTGGGTTAGGTTAGCTTGGGTTGGGTTAGGTTAGGTTAGGTTAGGTTAGGTTTGGTTAGGTTAGGTTAGGTTAAATTAGGTTAGGTTTGGTTAGGTTGGGTTAGGCTAGGTTAGGTTAGGTTAGGTTAGGTTGGGTTAGGTTGGGTTAGGTTAGGTTAGGTTAGGTTTGGTTAGGTTAGGTTAGGTTAGGTTAGGCTGGGTTGGGTTGGGTTGGGTTAGGTTAGGTTAGGTTAGCTTGGGTTGGGTTGGGTTAGGTTAGGTTAGGTTGGGTTGGGTTAGGTTAGGTTAGGTTAGGTTGTGTTGGGTTAGGTTAGGTTAGGTTAGATTACGTTGGGTTAGGTTAGGTTAGGTTAGGTTAGGTTAGGTTGGGTTAGGTTAGGTTAGCTTAGGTTAGGTTAGGTTAGCTTGGGTTGGGTTGGGTTAGGTTAGGTTAGGTTAGGTTGGGTTGGGTTAGGTTAGGTTGGGTTAGGTTAGGTTAGGTTAGGTTAGGTTGGGTTAGGTTAGCTTAGGTTAGGTTAGGTTAGGTTAGATTGGGTTAGGTTAGGTTGGGTTGGGTTGGGTTGTTTAGGTTAGGTTAGGTTGGGTTGGGTTACGTTAGGTTAGGTTAGGTTGGGTTGGGTTAGGTGAGGTTAGGTTGGGTTAGGTTAGGTTAGGTTAGGTTAGGTTAGGTTGGGTTAGGTTAGCTTAGGTTAGGTTAGGTTAAGTTAGGTTAGGTTGGGTTAGGTTAGGTTAGGTTAGGTTAGGTTACGTTAGGTTAGGTTAGGTTGGGTTGGGTTAGGTGAGGTTAGGTTGGGTTGGGTAAGGTAAGGTTAGGTTAGGTTAGGTTGGTTTAGGTTAGGTTAGGTTAGGTTAGGTTGGCTTAGGTTAGGTTAGGTTAGGTTAGGTTAGGTTAGTTTAGGTTAGGTTAGGTTAGGTTAGAGTAGGTTTGGTTAGGTTAGGTTAGGTTAGGTTAGGCTGGGTTGGGTTGGGTTGGGTTAGGTTAGGTTAGGTTAGCTTGGGTTGGGTTGGGTTAGGTTAGGTTAGGTTGGGTTGGGTTAGGTTAGGTTAGGTTAGCTTGGGTTGGGTTAGGTTAGGTTAGGTTGGGTTGGGTTGGGTTAGGTTAGATTAGGTTAGGTTAGGTTAGGTTAAATTAGGTTAGGTTGGATTAGGTTAGGTTAGGTTAGGTTTGGTTAGGTTAGGTTAGGTTTGGTTAGGCTAGGTTGGGTTGGGTTGGGTTAGGTTAGGTTAGGTTAGCTTGGGTTGGGTTGGGTTAGGTTAGGTTAGGTTGGGTTGGGTTAGGTTAGGTTAGGTTAGCTTGGGTTGGGTTAGGTTAGGTTAGGTTAGGTTAGGTTACGTTGGGTTAGGTTAGGTTAGGTTAGGTTAGGTTAGGTTAGGTTGGGTTGGGTTGGGTTGGGTTAGGTTAGGTTAGGTTGGGTTGGGTTAGGTTAGATTAGGTTAGGTTGGGTTAGGTTAGCTTAGGTTAGGTTAGGTTAGGTTAGGTTAGGTCAGGTTAGGTTGGGTTGGGTTGGGTTAGGTTAGGTTAGGTTAGGTTGGGTTGGGTTAGGTTAGATTAGGTTAGGTTAGGTTGGGTTAGGTTAGGTTAGGTTAGGTTGGGTTAGGTTAGGTTGGGTTGGGTTGGGTTAGGTTAGGTTGGGTTGGGTTAGGTTAGGTTAGGTTAGGTTGGGTTGGGTTGGGTTGGGTTAGGTTAGGTTAGGTTAGGTTGGGTTAGGTTAGGTTGGGTTAGGTTAGGTTAGGTTAGGTTAGGTTGGGTTAGGTTAGATTAGGTTAGGTTTGGTTTGGTTGGGTTAGGTCAGGTTAGGTTAGGTTAGGTTAGGTCAGGTTAGGTTAGGTTAGGTTAGGTTAGGTTAGGTTTGGTTAGGTTAGCTTAGGTTAGGTTAGGTTGGGTTGGGTTGGGTTGTTTAGGTTAGGTTAGGTTGGGTTGGGTTACGTTAGGTTAGGTTAGGTTAGGTTGGGTTAGGTTAGGTTAGGTTAGGTTAGGTTGGGTTGGGTTAGGTTAGGTTAGGTTAAATTGGGTTGGGTTAGGTTAGGTTAGGTTACGTTGGGTTAGGTTAAATTGGGTTAGGTTAGGTTAGGTTAGGTTAGGTTAGGTTTGGTTAGGTTAGGTTAGGTTAGGTTAGGCTGGGTTAGGTTAGGTTAGGTTGGGTTGGGTTGGGTTAGGTTAGGTTGGGTTGGGTTAGGTTAGGTTAGGTTAGGTTGGGTTGGGTTGGGTTGGGTTAGGTTAGGTTAGGTTAGGTTAGGTTGGGTTAGGTTAGGTTAGGTTAGGTAAGGTTAGGTTACGTTAGGTTAGGTTAGGCTGGGTTGGGTTGGGTTGGGTTAGGTTAAATTAGGTTAGCTTGGGTTGGGTTAGGTTAGGTTAGGTTAGGTTAGGTTAGGTTAGGTTTGGTTAGGTTAGGTTAGGTTAGGTTAGGTTAGGTTAGGTTGGGTTGGGTTAGGTTAGGTTAGGTTAGGTTAAATTGGGTTGGGTTAGGTTAGGTTAGGTTACGTTGGGTTAGGTTAAATTGGGTTGGGTTAGGTTAGCTTAGGTTAGGTTGGGTTAGGTTAGGTTAGGTTAGGTTTGGTTAGGTTAGGTTAGGTTAGGTTAGGCTGGGTTGGGTTGGGTTGGGTTAGGTTAGGTTAGGTTAGCTTGGGTTGGGTTGGGTTAGGTTAGGTTAGGTTGGGTTGGGTTAGGTTAGGTTAGGTTAGGTTGCGTTGGGTTAGGTTAGGTTAGGTTAGATTACGTTGGGTTAGGTTAGGTTAGGTTAGGTTAGGTTGGGTTAGGTTAGGTTAGGTTAGGTTAGGTTAGGCTGGGTTGGGTTGGGTTGGGTTAGGTTAGGTTAGGTTAGGTTGGGTTAGGTTAGGTTAGGTTAGGTTAGGTTGGGTTGGGTTAGGTTAGATTAGGTTAGGTTAGGTTGGGTTGGGTTAGGTTAGGTTAGGTTAGGTTAGGTTAGGTTAGGTTTGGTTGGGTTGGGTTGGGTTAGGTTAGGTTAGGTTAGGTTGGGTTGGGTTAGGTTAGATTAGGTTAGGTTAGGTTGGGTTAGGTTAGGTTAGGTTAGGTTGGGTTAGGTTAGGTTGGGTTGGGTTGGGTTAGGTTAGGTTAGGTTAGGTTAGGTTGGGTTGGGTTGGGTTGGGTTAGGTTAGGTTAGGTTAGGTTAGGTTGGGTTAGGTTAGGTTGGGTTGAGTTAGGTTAGGTTAGGTTAGGTTAGGTTAGGTTGGGTTAGGTTAGGTTAGGTTAGGTTTGGTTTGGTTGGGTTAGGTCAGGTTAGGTTAGGTTAGGTTAGGTTAGGTTAGGTTTGGTTGGGTTGGGTTGGGTTGTTTAGGTTAGGTTAGGTTGGGTTGGGTTACGTTAGGTTAGGTTAGGTTGGGTTGGGTTAGGTGAGGTTAGGTTGCGTTGGGTTAGGTTAGGTTAGGTTAGTTTAGGTTGGGTTAGGTTAGGTTAGGTTAGGTTGGGTTAGGTTAGGTTGGGTTGGGTTGGGTTAGGTTAGGTTAGGTTGGGTTGGGTTAGGTTAGGTTAGGTTAGGTTGGGTTGGGTTGGGTTGGGTTAGGTTAGGTTAGGTTGGGTTAGGTTAGGTTGGGTTGGGTTAGGTTAGGTTAGGTTAGGTTGGGTTAGGTTAGGTTAGGTTAGGTTTGGTTTGGTTGGGTTAGGTCAGGTTAGGTTAGGTTAGGTCAGGTTAGGTTAGGTTAGGTTAGGTTTGGTTAGGTTAGGTTAGGTTAGGTTAGGTTGGGTTGGGTTGGGTTGTTTAGGTTAGGTTAGGTTGGGTTGGGTTACGTTAGGTTAGGTTAGGTTGGGTTGGGTTAGGTGAGGTTAGGTTGGGTTGGGTTAGGTTAGGTTAGGTTAGGTTAGGTTAGGTAAGGTTAGGTTGGGTTAGGTTAGGTTAGGTTAGGTTACGTTAGGTTAGGTTAGGTTGGGTTGGGTTAGGTGAGGTTAGGTTGGGTTGGGTAAGGTTAGGTTAGGTTAGGTTAGGTTGGTTTAGGTTAGGTTAGGTTAGGTTAGTTTAGGTTAGGTTAGGTTAGGTTAGGTTAGGTTAGGTTTGGTTAGGTTAGGTTAGGTTAGGCTGGGTTGGGTTGGGTTAGGTTAGGTTAGGTTAGCTTGGGTTGGGTTGGGTTAGGTTAGGTTAGGTTGGGTTGGGTTAGGTTAGGTTAGGTTAGCTTGGGTTGGGTTAGGTTAGGTTAGGTTAGGTTAGGTTGGGTTGGGTTGGGTTAGGTTAGATTAGGTTAGGTTAGGTTAGGTTAGGTTAGGTTGGGTTAGGTTAGGTTAGGTTAGGTTTGGTTAGGTTAGGTTAGGTTAGGTTAGGTTGGGTTGGGTTAGGTTAGGTTAGGTTAAATTGGGTTGGGTTAGGTTAGGTTAGGTTACGTTGGGTTAGGTTAAATTGGGTTGGGTTAGGTTAGGTTAGGTTAGGTTAGGTTAGGTTTGGTTAGGTTAGGTTAGGTTAGGTTAGGTTAGGCTGGGTTAGGTTAGGTTAGGTTGGGTTGGGTTAGCTTAGGTTAGGTTAGGTTGGGTTAGGTTAGGTGTGGGCATTTAGTATACGCATCCTCTTCATCGGTACATTATCATCATTATCATGTGTGGCTCATGCATCCCCATCGTTGTCGCGTAGCATCATCATCTTGGTCCGATCATCTCAGCTGTCGGCTGCCGGTTCTTCGGGCCTAATAAAGGTCTTCCAAACCAAGACTCCATACGTGGTGGAGCGTGCTGTTGGATCCCCCGCCATCCTCTCGACCACTCTGCCCCCTGGAGCTACGTTCAGGTCGCCGCTTGGGCCAGGTGTCCGGAAATATGTCGCACCAAGAAGAGGTCGGTGCTGCAGCCGTTCCCACTCCGCCACCGCGTGCCGCGCCTTTTCACGTCATTAACAGCCTCCAGCGTGAGCCCCATCCCTTCGCTGGTATGCGCGGGGAAGATGTGGAGGAATGGCTGGACGATTTCGAACGGGTCGGCGCTGCTAACCGGTGGGATAACACCTACAAACTCGCTTACGTGTCATTCTACCTCACGGGTGTCGCGAAGACGTGGTTCCTCAACCACTTCATGGACATCCCCGACTGGTCAGCCTTCAAAGATCAGCTTCGCCATGTCTTTGGCACACCGGCTGTCCGTTCAGCTCTCGCAAGGAAAGCTCTTGCGACTCGGAAACAGCACATCGGGGAGTCGTATACATCCTACATCGAGGATGTCCTTTCACTTTGCCGCCGGGTTGACACCCCAATGACAGAGTCAGACAAGGTACGCCAGCTTCTTAAGGGCATTGGACCCGTCGCATTCAATGCCCTTGCAATCCAGAATCCGGCTACCGTTGCTGACGTTGCGACAACCTGTCAGCGCCTCGAAGAACTTGAGTCGATGCGCCTACAACCGGACAGTGACGCGGCCCGTACTACGACTGATCCAAACCTACGAGAAACGATAAGGGTGATAATACGCGAAGAATTAGAATCAATGGGATTCACACTACCATCAGTATCTACCATTCAGCCTTCTTCAACGTCATTGCGGGATGTCATCAGGGAAGAGCTCACGTCCATGACCCACATGGCCAACCTGCAGCCCATTGTCTCTCGTACTCTACCATCGTTCCCGCACACCGCCGCCGCACCACCAGGCACCGTCAGCTCGACGTCCCCGCCACGAACGTACGCGTCGGTTGCTGCCGCCCCTCCCACAAGCTTTCCCACGAGCTTTTCATCACCACCGCGTGAGCCGTCACCTGTCCCTCTGACTTCTCTCTCTCCTGGTGCAGTTAGCGCAAGCTACTACCCTCCTCATCGATCGACTCGGCCTACGTGCTATTATTGCGGCTATCGTGGTCACATTGCACGCTTTTGCCGCAAGCGCCAGCAAGACGAGCGCCGAGGGTATGACATACGCGAACGGGACTATACCGCAGGAGCCTTGTACCAGGGTCGCCGTTATTCGTCACCGCCGCGTCGGTCTCCATCTCCGCCAGCATCGGGTGAACTGCGCAGTAGTCACCGATCAACCCGACGCCGTTCACCGTCGCCTTACCGTCGCTCTTCTTCTCCTCTTCAGCCCGCTTCCCTTACTTCTGATCGGCGTCCGGAAAACTAAGCGATGCAGTTTTTGGAGGACAAACTGCATTCCAACACAAGACTCCAATTCCTCCAGCGCGCCCCTACAATATGATTGCGGTCACAGTTGAGGGAGTGGACGTTGATGCTTTGGTGGACACTGGGGCTGCGTTTTCTGTTATTCGTGCTGATTTGTGTGCCCGTCTTCGAAAAGTCACGACGCCTTATGATGGACCGACACTGGTTACAGCCCAGGGAACAATGATTCGCCCTTCCGCTCTCTGTACTGCCCGTGTACTAATCGACGAAATTCTTCATCATATAGAATTTGCTGTGCTATCCCCGTGCTCCCATGAACTCATTTTAGGCTGGGACTTTCTTTCCTCTGCTTCTGCGGCTATTTGCTGTGCACAACGTGTCGTCCATCTTACTGACACGGACCACTTGCTCAACGACGAAACCTACAGGCCACTTCGACTCATCGCTGCAGTAGACATCGAGTTACCACCAAACGAACATCAATTAGTGACAGTTTTGTCCAACGACGTCGACTCTGGTGACATTTTGGTCACTCCGTCACCGTATTGCCTTAATAAAGGCATAGCTCTGGCATCAGGTGTGGCTCGCTTCAACGATGGATCAGCTGTCCTCGCTGCTACGAACACCACACCAGATAAAATTTTACTGCCGCGGGGCACTACTGTCGCCTGCGTTGCCGATCTGGAGCCTGTGTGCGTCGTGCCTCTTACCCCTGCCTCCTCTAAAGGCCATCCTGGAGATCATGCTGCTTCCTCGGCCTTTACAGCAGCCATCAACAAGGACTTGACAGACTTGCAGAAGCAGCAGCTGCTTGATTTGTTGCAAAAGCATGCAAACTCTTTTGACGTTCATTCATCCAGCCTGGGTCAGACAACTGCTACAGCACATCGTATTCAGACCGACGGAACATCCATTGTGCATCGTCGTCCGTACCGCGTCTCCCTAGCCGAACGAAAAATCATTGAGGAAAACGTAGACGATATGCTGCAACGGGAGATAATCCGACCCTCAACCAGTCCTTGGTCGTCTCCAGTGGTTTTGGTGCGTAAAAAAGACGGTTCCGTACGATTTTGCGTCGATTACCGAGCACTCAATAAGATCACTAGAAAGGACGTATACCCCATGCCACGCATCGACGACGCCCTAGATTCCTTATAAAGACTACCTCTTGTGCTTGAGGAGTGCACACATTAGGCGAGTACAGCCTTGCAACCAGCTTAAGGTTAACGATGTAGTCGTCATTAAGGAAGACAAGGTGCCCATAACTTTTTGGAAAGTTGGTAGAGTTACGGACGTGTACTTATCAAGTGATAATCACGTTAGAGCCTGCAAGATTGTCTTGGCAGGAGGTACGGAAGTTACGAGGCCAGTACAACTTTTATGCCCGTTGGAGCTGGGCGATTGAAAGTTCAATCGCCCAGCTCCAAGGGGCATAAAAGTTGTACTGGCCTCGTAACTTCCGTACCTCCTGCCAAGACAATCTTGCAGGCTCTAACGTGATTATCACTTGATAAGTACACGTCCGTAACTCTACCAACTTTCCAAAAAGTTATGGGCACCTTGTCTTCCTTAATGACGACTACATCGTTAACCTTAAGCTGGTTGCAAGGCTGTACTCGCCTAATGTGTGCACTCCTCAAGCACAAGAGGTAGTCTTTATACCAACGCTTCCAAAAATCAGCCACTATTTGCTGTCTGTACTTCCAATGCTTTAAAGTATCGGAGCGAGTTCCCGACGTTTCAGCAGTATTATCACTAGGCAGTGTAGTAGACTTCCTACCGGTTAGAAAGTGCGAAGGTGTAAGTACAGCTGGATCGGTAGCGTCAGCGGAGAGGTACGTTAATGGCCTAGAATTCACTACATTTTCTACTTCGGCAAGAATGGTCACAAGCTGCTCGAAATCAAAGCAACCTTTCCCTAGAATTTTCCGTAGGCAGCTTTTAACAGTGCGAATCATCCTCTCCCAAAATCCACCCCACCAAGGACCACGTTCTGCAATGAATTTCCAGGTAATGTGGTTAGTAGAGCAAAAGTCCTGTACTTGGAAGTCCCTCAAAGCTCTGTACATCACTTTTAAGTCGCGACTGGCAGCATGAAAAGCTAGAGCATTGTCGGAATAAATAACACTAGGCAAGCCGCGTCGCGACACAAACCGACGGAAAGCCATTAAAAATGACCCCGCCGTCATATCGGAGCACAACTCCAAATGGATCGCCCGAACGACGGCACACGTAAAAATAACGATATAGGCCTTCACAGGACTGGTTCCTTTCACAAAAACTGGACCAGCAAAGTCAACACCCACAACTTGAAAAGGGTGTGATCTCTTAACCCTGTCGGTCGGCAGTGGTGCGGTAGGGGCTGTTGCAGGTTGGAGCTTGAATCTAGCACACACTTTGCACCTAGAGAGCACTTTTTTCACACACTGGCGGCCCTTAATCACCCAAAAACACTCGCGTAGCTCTGAAAGGGTATCGTTTACACCACTGTGCAGCAGGCGCCGGTGCGTGCGGTCGATGATGAGGTATGTGCAGCGGTGGTCAGCTGGTAGTAGAATCGGGCACCTCACGTATTCTGATGTTTTTACGTTGTCAAGCCGGGTCTTGATTCTTAAAATCCCATCATTGTCCAGGAATGGATGCAGATCACGAATTCGGGATGCCTTAGATAGTGGTTGATTTTTTAACAATGAGGCGAGTTCTATACTAAAGGCTTCCGCTTGCGCATTCTTCATCCATGTAAACTCGCCTTCTTTTATCTCAGGGGCAGTGAGTGGGCCCATCAGACGACGACTGGTGTGCACTCGACAATTGTGAATAAATCTTCGAATCCAAGCTGTGATTCTAACAACTCGTATCCAGCTGCTGTACTTGTCGAGCTCGAAAAGTGGCTCTGCTTGCGAGCATTGACAAGCCAAAATTGTTGTGTCTTCGTCGTTTGATCTACATATTTCATCCGTTGACTCATGAGGACCAGCTTCACTTGCCGGCCACGTTTCTTGGGTACCAGATAGCCAGTCAGGCCCATGCCACCATAAATCGCTAATACAAAGGTGATGCGCTGATATTCCTCTTGTAACTAAATCGGCTGGGTTTGTCTTTCCAGAGCAATGTCTCCAGCGACTCGGGTCTGTGAGCCCTTGGATCTCAATTACCCTGTTACAAACGAAGGGCTTCCACTTGGTGGCTGTAGACTTGATCCAACTCAAGCAAACTTGGGAGTCGGTCCAGCAGAAGTATTCTATATTTGTGTGTGGCAAAGTATCCACGAGTAGCTTAAGAAGTCGAGCTCCAAGAACTGCAGCGACGAGTTCCAGGCGTGGTAAAGTGAGACCCTTGATTGGAGCGACCCGAGACTTAGCGAGCAGCTGCTGGAGTCGAACCGCTCCAGTACTGTCTTCCACTCGTATGTATGCCACCACTCCGTAGGCACACGGGCTAGCGTCCGTGAATATATGCAGCTGGTGAGTGCTTTTATCAGGGCTGATGTTGTCTAGTTGATACCTCTTGGTTCTAAAGTCTTTGAGGTCTTGAAGTTCGACAGTCCACTTGTCCCACTCGATCTTCAATGTCTCGGGGAGAACGCTTTCCCAGTCGAGTCCTTGCATCCATATCTTCTGAAAAAGTATTTTAACTCGAATGGTGAACGGTGCTAGCAGTCCCAAGGGGTCGAAAATTCGTGATGAAGCCTGAAGCACAGTTCGCTTGGTACAAAGTCCCGCTTTTAAGACTTTCGTCACAGAGTCAAATTTCACCGAAATGGTGTCGTCGGTGTAGTTCCAGGATAGCCCAAGAACCTTAGATTCTGTGACCTGCTCAGCTGACGTCTCTCCTGCTTGCTTGAGCTTCTCTCTTAACAGGTCGCAGTTTGTTGACCACTTCTGCATTTTCATTCCGGCCAGCTCCATTATGGCCTTCGTCTCTTCGTAGAGTTGTAGCGCTTCTTTTGTCGTTGAAGCTCCGAAAACTAGGTCATCGACGTAGAAGCTTGCCTTCAGTTTTGCGGCCGTTACTTGGTAAATTTGTTCAACGTGATCGAAATGGTATTTCAACGTTGCAGATAATAGGAAAGGGCTTGCGGAGGTGCCGAATGGAACTCTGGTCATTCGCATTTCTTGTATTTTTGGCAGTGGTCTGCCTGACATTGGTAGCCCTTCAAACCACAAGAAACGAAGAGCATCTCTGTCTTCTTCTCGAATGCTAATTTGTAGAAACGCCTTCTGCACGTCTGCTGTAATTCCGATGGCGAAAAGGCGAAACCGGATCAAAACCTTGAAAAGGTCGGCATTCAGATTAGGACCTTTTTCGAGTTGTTCGTTGAGAGAACAAGCTCCTGATGCATGCGATGATGCGTCGAAGACTACGCGAAGTCTCGTCGTCGTAGATGTTTCGCGGATTACCTCTCGATGCGGCATGTAGTATAGGTGCTGTGTACAATAAGGGGCATCTTCAACTTTTTCAGCATGACCGTCCACCTCATACTGCCTGATAGCCTTATCGTAGGCTCTCATGGCTTCGTCGTTTGGTGACAGCCGCTTGACGAGTCCATGGAGCCTCGAAAGGGCTACTTTGCGATTGTTGGCCATGTCGACGAGAGGTGATTTCCATGGCAACGCAACTTCATAGCGTCCTTTCCGTAGCTTGGTAGTGTTGTTGAATTCTTCCAAAATATCTGCGTTGCACTGAGACGTCGGCGTGTCGGCAATTCCGATAGCATCGAGGTCCCAAAATCTTTGTAATGGGAAGGCGATCTGGTCGTCTTCGTGGGAACCTGTTCGAAGAACACATACTTGGGTGCTTGCTTTGTTACTCGTGCTTCCACCACCAGATAAGGGGCCTTGGAGAGTCCAGCCCATCTTTGTGTTAATGGCGAGTAAGGCAGGGTTTTCTTCATCCCACCTCACTTCACTCGTGTTGGGCATCAACTTCCAAAGCTGGTCCGATCCAATGAGGACACTCACACCTGGCTCACAATCTACACTCGGGTAAACGACTGCGTCAGCCAGATGTTTCCCCTCCGCTGCGATGGCTTGAAGAAGACGACTCTGCCTTGGTGCTTCAATCATCTCCTCGCAAATAAAGGGCACCACTATGGCCTCAATGTCAATGGTTAGGTCGTCGTGCTGACTGCGGAGCGTGATCTTGACCATTTTGAATCGTCGGGTTGGGTCGCTCGCTCTACCAAACGCACTGATGGCGAGTTCGGTCTCGGCAACAGCAGGTAGACTTAGCTTGGAAGCGACGCTCTCAGTGACGAACGTTCGCTGGCTTCCATTGTCGAGAACACCGCGTATATAGCAACAATGAGATGAAGTCGTTACCCAAGCTCGAAAAGTCTGGAGAAGAACATCATTGATGAGTCGGGGAACTGAAGCTCTCTGAGTGGAAACTTGCACCGTAGCATTCGGTTTCTTCTGAGCATTAGTCACTGATGGTGTTTCAGAGCTACTAGCATTGCACATCGAGGAGGCGTGTCTGCGCTTGCATGCTTGGCAGTGCACTCTCCGCCGGCAATTGCGGACCAGATGTCCTTTTGACGTGCACCGGAAGCATCGACCGTCTGTTACAAGTTTGTTGCGCTTCTCGGCCAGAGTCATGTCACTCGTGCAGTCCTCTGTCTTGTGATCGGTAGCAGCGCAGAAAAAACAGGACGAGGGGGAAGATAGTGTCTTGTTTTGAAGAACGGATGCTGTAGGAGTCGCGGACTGCTTCTTGAATGATCTATTTAATACAGGTACGCTGTTGTTCGATGTCGTTGGCAAATTGTTCACTAAAGAACTCTTTTCTCGACATTCAACTTCGATGCGGAGAAATTTCATCAGCTGCTCAAGTTCCTGATCAGATGAAGCCTGGCTCGTTTCCGTCGTGTTCTCCATACTTTCTTTTTTGAAGTATTCTACGACAATGTCAGCTGGTATGACTTTGAGCAGAACTTCATTCAGCATAGCCGCGTAGGATGACTCCGTGATTCCAAGACTACGCAGTCCCCTCCTGTTTAGTTGAACTGTGTCGAAAAGCTTGCGCAGAGCAGTGACATCACTCGCTAATTTCACTGGTTTGAGCGTGCGCAAATTTCCTAAGTACTTCTGCTCAATGACTTTCTTGTTGCCAAACCGACGTTTCAAAATTTCCAGCGCGTCATCGTAACAAGAATCTGTCACCTGAATACCGGCGACGGCCTGAGCTGCAGGTCCATCTAGAAGTGAGGCCAAGTAGTGAAACCGGTCTGTGTTGGACAGCCTTGGGTTCTCGTGCACGGAGTGCAGGAACATATCCCAAAAGGGTTGCCACTTGATCACGTTTCCATCGAAACGAAGAAGCTCCAGCTTGGGAAGTCGTGCGCCGAACTCACGTTGTGGAAGTCGTTCATGCTCGCTCGGTGCACCCTCACAGGTCCTTGCGCCCATGGCTGGAGTTGTAGACGACGCCGGCGTAGCAGAAGTCTTCAGAACTTCAATGTGGTGCTCGAGCAACGCCAGAGTACTGTTAGCGGCGTCATCGTATTGCATGACCACCTCATAGTCGTCTGCCGCCAGGTCGTCAGTGATCAGGGTTTCAACCTCGTTGTTCAAGGCTTTAAGTTCCACGTTGCTGGCGCGTAGGCGGCCGTGCAGCATTCGAAGTCCAGAAAGCTCGAACTCATTGGACTGGAGCACCTGGTTGACCTCGTTGATGATTCTCGTGTTCATCGATCGCCGCGAGGCCCGCTTGCTCTTCGCTCGCTCCATGTCGGTCTAGCTCGCAGCGCAGCTCACCCACACCAGGAATGAAAGGCTCGGGTCGTTGTAGGCTTGATTCCCGGGTTTCGGCACCAAAAATCGATGTGGGAAAACCACGCTTCGGCGTTTAAAGGCACCAAATGAAGGAGACGCAAACGCCAGCATCCATGGTAAAAGAGCGTGTTCTATTTCCTTGCTGGTCTCATCTTCTTCCTCGTCGTTCTCCGTCTCTTGGTGCGCGCGCTATTCGCGCGGGAGGTTCAAACAATTTCCAACATTCCTTACAGGGTGCTGAATACTTTTCGAGCCTCGACTTGCGTTCAGGCTATTGGCAAATCCCCATGCACGAAGATGATAAAGAAAAAACTGCGTTTGCAACGCCGGACGGCCTATACGAATTCAATGTTATGCCGTTCGGTCTATGCAATGCGCCCGCAACTTTTGAGCGCATGATTGACACCGTACTGCGTGGCCTGAAATGGAAGACTTGCCTATGTTACCTCGATGACATTGTTGTCTTTTCATCGACGTTTTCTCAACATCTGCAACGCTTGGACGAGGTCCTGACTTGTCTTGCGGGCGCTGGTCTTCAAATTAACACCAAAAAGTGCCATTTCGCCAGCAGATCTATCAAGGTACTCGGTCATATTGTGAGCAAGGACGGAATTCGCCCAGACCCTGATAAAACTGCTGCAGTGCTTCGCTTCCCTCGCCCTGACAAACCAAAAGATTTGCGAAGTTTCCTTGGTCTCGCCTCTTACTTTCGGCGATTCATACAAAACTTTGCCTCCATAGCCGCACCACTTCATAAGCTACTTGCTTCCGGTATGCCCTTTCAGTGGTCTCAGGAATGTGAATCAGCTTTCGACAGGTTGAAGAGTGCCCTCACGACCGACCCTGTACTTGCTCATTTTCACGATGATGCACCGACCTTCCTGCACACAGACGCTAGCGGCCGCGGTTTAGGAGCCGTGCTCCTGCAACGCGACAACTCTTCGCGAGAGCGAGTCGTTGCATACGCCAGCCGCGTCCTCTCCGCAGCCGAGAGGAACTACACGATCACCGAGCAGGAGTGCCTCGCCATCGTTTGGTCAGTACAGAAATTTCGTCCATACCTGCATGGCCGCCATTTCACCATTGTGACCGACCACCATGCTTTATGTTGGCTTTCGACACTCAAGAACTTGTCGGGACGCCTCGGACGCTGGATTCTACGCCTCCAAGATTATGATTTTGAGATCGTGTACAAGTGTGGCAGGAAGCATAGTGACGCCGATGCTCTTTCTCGCTGCCCACTACCAGCGACTCCACTCGGGGTTTCAGCCGTCAATTTGCACAACACGCCCTCGGAGTCCACGTCTACGGCGGTTTCCTCTCTCGCCTCTATGGACCAGCTGCCTTCAGACGACCCGCACGATTTTCCTTCTCGACAGTTGGCTGACCCATACTGTCGACGTATTATAGACTACCTCACTGGCAGTTCCCGTCCACCTAATGCAAGGCTCCGTCGCCAGCTCTCGCAATTTAAGCTGGACAACTCGGTGCTGTACCGCAAAATTTACCATCCTGACGGTCAGCGCTGGGTTCCCGTTCTACCCCGATCGCTTCGGTCCGAAGTCCTCAGGGCACTTCATGACCATCCGACTGCTGGTCACCTTGGTTACCATAAAACCTACGATCGCCTTCGAAGTCGGTTTTATTGGCCAGGCATTACCACTAGCGTAGCTCGGTACGTCGGGTCCTGCACTACCTGCCAATGTAGAAAACTACCAACATCTGCTCCCGCCGGTAAACTACAGCCTCTTCCGTGCCCAGCCACACCATTCGAAGTTGTAGGCGTCGATCTTTATGGCCCCCTCCCAGTCAGTGCTGCTGGAAACCGGTGGATAGTAACAGCCATTGACCATTTGACGCGCTACGCCGAGACGGCATCCGTTACTACAGGTTCAGCTTCTGAGATTGCCGATTTCATCCTCCGAGCCATTATACTGCGTCATGGTGCTCCACGTGTGTTGCTCAGTGACCGTGGAAGGGCCTTCCTTTCACAACTAGTGAACGAACTTCTTCAGGCCTCCGGCACAACTCACAAGACTGCCTCTAGTTATCATCCCCAGACTAACGGCCTCACTGAGCGATTCCACCGCACTCTTGCTGACATGATCGCCGCCTATATTCAACCAGACCACAAAAACTGGGACGTTGTTCTCCCATTCGTCACTTTCGCCTACAATACGGCCATTCAGCGAACAACCGGCTACTCGCCATTTTACCTAGTTTATGGACGCTCCCCTACTACTTTCCTGGACGTCTCCTTCTTTACCTGCCAAGTGAATTCATCTCCATCCTCTTCAGAGGAATACGTTTCACGACTCGCACAGTGCCGCCAACGAGCTCGTATAAACACTGAAGCCCGCCAGGAAGACAGAAAGCTAGTTTATGATGAATCGCATCGTGATGTATTCTTCCAACCTGGAGACGAAGTGCTCCTTTTGACGCCTGTTCGCACACCTGGTTTGTGCGACAAATTTCAGCCTCGGTTTATTGGACCGTACACAGTTCTTGAAGAGACTTCACCAGTGAATTATCGCGTGACGCCACTTGTAGCCCCAGCAGATCGCCGTTATCGAACTACAGAGGTCGTCCATGTCTCCCGTATGAA
>NW_027464620.1:147500-150000 GCF_043290135.1 Rhipicephalus microplus
GGTTAGGTTAGGTTGGGTTGGGTTAGGTTAGATTAGGTTAGGTTAGGTTGGGTTAGGTTAGGTTAGGTTAGGTTGGGTTAGGTTAGGTTGGGTTGGGTTGGGTTAGGTTAGGTTAGGTTGGGTTGGGTTAGGTTAGGTTAGGTTAGGTTGGATTGGGTTGGGTTGGGTTAGGTTAGGTTAGGTTAGGTTGGGTTAGGTTAGGTTGGGTTGGGTTAGGTTAGGTTAGGTTAGGTTGGGTTAGGTTAGGTTAGGTTAGGTTTGGTTTGGTTGGGTTAGGTCAGGTTAGGTTAGGTTAGGTCAGGTTAGGTTAGGTTAGGTTAGGTTTGGTTAGGTTAGGTTAGGTTAGGTTAGGTTGGGTTGGGTTGGGTTGTTTAGGTTAGGTTAGGTTGGGTTGGGTTACGTTAGGTTAGGTTAGGTTAGGTTGGGTTAGGTTAGGTTAGGTTAGGTTAGGTTGGGTTGGGTTAGGTTAATTTAGGTTAAATTGGGTTGGGTTAGGTTAGGTTAGGTTACGTTGGGTTAGGTTAAATTGGGTTGGGTTGGGTTAGGTTAGGTTAGGTTAGGTTAGGTTAGGTTTGGTTAGGTTAGGTTAGGTTAGGTTAGGCTGGGTTAGGTTAGGTTAGGTTGGGTTGGGTTGGGTTAGGTTAGGTTGGGTTGGGTTTGGTTAGGTTAGGTTAGGTTGGGTTGGGTTGGGTTGGGTTAGGTTAGGTTAGGTTAGGTTAGGTTGGGTTAGGTTAGGTTAGGTTAGGTAAGGTTAGGTTTGGTTAGGTTAGGTTAGGCTGGGTTGGGTTGGGTTGGGTTAGGTTAGGTTAGGTTAGCTTGGGTTGGGTTGGGTTAGGTTAGGTTAGGTTAGGTTAGGTTGGGTTAGGTTAGGTTAGGTTAGGTTAGGTTAGGTTTGGTTAGGTTAGGTTAGGTTAGGTTAGGTTGGGTTGGGTTAGGTTAGGTTAGGTTAGGTTAAATTGGGTTGGGTTAGGTTAGGTTAGGTTACGTTGGGTTAGGTTAAATTGGGTTGGGTTAGAATAGCTTAGGTTAGGTTAGGTTAGGTTAGGTTAAATTGGGTTGGGTTAGGTTAGGTTAGGTTACGTTGGGTTAGGTTAAATTGGGTTGGGTTAGGTTAGGTTAGGTTAGGTTAGGTTGGGTTAGGTTAGGTTGGGTTGGGTTAGGTTAGGTTAGGTTAGGTTGGTTTGGGTTAGGTTAGGTTAGGTTAGGTTGGGTTAGGTTAGGTCAGGTTAGGTTTGGTTTGGTTGGGTTAGGTCAGATCAGGTTAGGTTAGGTTAGGTTGGGTTGGGTTGGGTTGTTTAGGTTAGGTTAGGTTGGGTTGGGTTACGTTAGGTTAGGTTAGGTTGGGTTGGGTTAGGTGAGGTTAGGTTGGGTTGGGTTAGGTTAGGTTAGGTTGGGTTAGGTTAGGTTAGCTTAGGTTAGGTTAGGTTAGGTTAGGTTGGGTTGGGTTGGGTTAGGTTAGGTTAGGTTAGGTTAGGTTGGGTTGGGTTAGGTTAGGTTGGGTTAGGTTAGGTTAGGTTAGGTTAGGTTGGGTTAGGTTAGCTTAGGTTAGGTTAGGTTAGGTTAGGTTAGATTGGGTTAGGTTAGGTTGGGTTGGGTTGGGTTGTTTAGGTTAGGTTAGGTTGGGTTGGGTTACATTAGGTTAGGTTAGCTTGGGTTGGGTTAGGTGAGGTTAGGTTGGGTTGGGTTAGGTTAGGTTAGGTTAGGTTAGGTTGGGTTAGGTTAGCTTAGGTTAGGTTAGGTTAGGTTGGGTTAGGTTAGGTTAGGTTAGGTTAGGTTACGTGAGGTTAGGTTAGGTTGGGTTGGGTTAGGTGAGGTTAGGTTGGGTTGGGTAAGGTAAGGTTAGGTTAGGTTAGGTTGGTTTAGGTTAGGTTAGGTTAGGTTAGGTTAGTTTAGGTTAGGTTAGGTTAGGTTAGGTTAGGTTTGGTTAGGTTAGGTTAGGTTAGGTTAGGCTGGGTTGGGTTGGGTTGGGTTAGGTTAGGTTAGGTTAGCTTGGGTTGGGTTGGGTTAGGTTAGGTTAGGTTGGGTTGGGTTAGGTTAGGTTAGCTTGGGTTGGTTTAGGTTAGGTTAGGTTAGGTTAGGTTGGGTTGGTTTGGGTTAGGTTAGATTAGGTTAGGTTAGGTTAGGTTAGGTTAGGTTGGGTTAGGTTAGGTTAGGTTAGGTTTGGTTAGGTTAGGTTAGGTTTGGTTAGGCTAGGTTGGGTTGGGTTGGGTTAGGTTAGGTTAGGTTAGCTTGGGTTGGGTTGGGTTAGGTTAGGTTAGGTTGGTTGGGTTAGGTTAGGTTAGGTTAGCTTGGGTTGGGTTAGGTTAGGTTAGGTTAGGTTAGGTTACGTTGGGTTAGGTTAGGTTAGGTTAGGTTAAATTGGGTTGGGTTGGGTTGGGTTAGGTTAGGTTAGGTTAGGTTGGTTGGTTGGGTTAGGTTAGGTTGGGTTAGGTTAGATTAGGTTAGGTTGGGTTAGGTTAGCTTAGGTTAGGTTAGGTTAGGTTAGGTTAGGTTAGGTTGG
>NW_027464620.1:157500-165000 GCF_043290135.1 Rhipicephalus microplus
GGTTGCGTTGGGTTAGGTTAGGTTAGGTTAGGTTAGGTTGGGTTAGGTTAGGTTACGTTAGGTTAGGTTAGGTTAGGTTAGGTTAGGTTGGGTTGGGTTGGGTTAGGTTAGGTTAGGTTAGGTTGGGTTGGGTTAGGTTAGATTAGGTAAGGTTAGGTTGGGTTAGGTTAGGTTAGGTTAGGTTGGGTTAGGTTAGGTTGGGTTGGGTTGGGTTAGGTTAGGTTAGGTTTGGTTGGGTTAGTTTAGGTTAGGTTAGGTTGGGTTGGGTTGGGTTGGGTTAGGTTAGGTTAGGTTAGGTTGGGTTAGGTTAGGTTGGGTTGGGTTAGGTTAGGTTAGGTTGGGTTAGGTTAGGTTAGGTTAGGTTTGGTTTGGTTGGGTTAGGTAAGGTTAGGTTAGGTTAGGTCAGGTTAGGTTAGCTTATGTTAGGTTAGGTTTGGTTAGGTTAGGTTAGGTTAGGTTAGGTTAGGTTAGGTTAGGTTGGGTTGGGTTGGGTTGTTTAGGTTAGGTTAGGTTGGGTTGGGTTACGTTAGGTCAGGTTAGGTTAGGTTGGGTTAGGTTAGGTTAGGTTAGGTTAGGTTAGGTTGGGTTGGGTTAGGTTAGGTTAGGTTAAATTGGGTTGGGTTAGGTTAGGTTAGGTTACGTTGGGTTAGGTTAAATTGGGTTGGGTTAGGTTAGGTTGGGTTAGGTTAGGTTGGGTTGGGTTAGGTTAGGTTAGGTTAGGTTGGGTTAGGTTAGGTTAGGTTAGGTTTGGTTTGGTTGGGTTAGGTCAGGTTAGGTTAGGTTAGGTCAGGTTAGGTCAGGTTAGGTTAGGTTATGTTAGGTTAGGTTTGGTTAGGTTAGGTTAGGTTAGGTTAGGTTAGGTTAGGTTAGGTTGGGTTGGGTTGGGTTGTTTAGTTTAGGTTAGGTTGGGTTGGGTTACGTTAGGTTAGGTTAGGTTGGGTTGGGTTAGGTGAGGTTAGGTTGGGTTGGGTTAGGTTAGGTTAGGTTGGGTTAGGTTAGCTTAGGTTAGGTTAGGTTAGGTTAGGTTAGGTTAGGTTGGGTTAGGTTAGGTTAGGTTAGGTTAGGTTACGTTAGGTTAGGTTAGGTTGGGTTGGGTTAGGTGAGGTTAGGTTGGGTTGGGTAAGGTTAGGTTAGGTTAGGTTAGGTTGGTTTAGGTTAGGTTAGGTTAGGTTAGGTTAGTTTAGGTTAGGTTAGGTTAGGTTAGGTTAGGTTTGGTTAGGTTAGGTTAGGTTAGGCAGGGTTGGGTTGGGTTAGGTTAGGTTAGGTTAGCTTGGGTTGGGTTGGGTTAGGTTAGGTTAGGTTGGGTTGGGTTAGGTTAGGTTAGGTTAGCTTGGGTTGGGTTAGGTTAGGTTAGGTTGGGTTGGGTTGGGTTAGGTTAGATTAGGTTAGGTTAGGTTAGGTTAGGTTAGGTTGGGTTAGGATAGGTTAGGTTAGGTTTGGTTAGGTTAGGTTAGGTTAGGTTAGGTTAGGTTGGGTTGGGTTAGGTTAGGTTAGGTTAAATTGGGTTGGGTTAGGTTAGGTTACGTTGGGTTAGGTTAAATTGGGTTTGGTTAGGTTAGGTTAGGTTAGGTTAGGTTAGGTTTGGTTAGGTTAGGTTAGGTTAGGTTAGGCTGGGTTAGGTTAGGTTAGGTTAGGTTAGGTTGGGTTAGGTTAGGTTAGGTTAGGTTAGGTTACGTTAGGTTAGGTTAGGTTGGGTTGGGTTAGGTGAGGTTAGGTTGGGTTGGGTAAGGTAAGGTTAGGTTAGGTTAGGTTGGTTTAGGTTAGGTTAGGTTAGGTTAGGTTAGGTTGGGTTGGGTTGGGTTGTTTAGGTTAGGTTAGGTTGGGTTGGGTTACGTTAGGTTAGGTTAGGTTGGGTTGGGTTAGGTGAGGTTAGGTTGGGTTGGGTTAGGTTAGGTTAGGTTAGGTTGGGTTAGGTTAGCTTAGGTTAGGTTAGGTTAGGTTAGGTTAGGTTGGGTTAGGTTAGGTTAGATTAGGTTAGGTTAGGTTGGGTTGGGTTGGGTTGTTTAGGTTAGGTTAGGTTGGGTTGGGTTACGTTAGGTTAGGTTAGGTTGGGTTGGGTTAGGTGAGGTTAGGTTGGGTTGGGTTAGGTTAGGTTAGGTTAGGTTGGGTTAGGTTAGCTTAGGTTAGGTTAGGTTAGGTTAGGTTAGGTTGGGTTAGGTTAGGTTAGGTTAGGTTAGGTTACGTTAGGTTAGGTTAGGTTGGGTTGGGTTAGGTGAGGTTAGGTTGGGTTGGGTAAGGTTAGGTTAGGTTAGGTTAGGTTGGTTTAGGTTAGGTTAGGTTAGGTTAGGTTAGTTTAGGTTAGGTTAGGTTAGGTTAGGTTGGGTTAGGTTAGGTTAGGTTAGGTTAGGTTAGGTTAGGCTGGGTTGGGTTGGGTTAGGTTAGGTTAGCTTGGGTTGGGTTAGGTTATGTTAGGTTAGGTTAGGTTAGGTTAGGTTAGGTTAGGTTTGGTTAGGTTAGGTTAGGTTAGGTTAGGTTGGGTTGGGTTAGGTTAGGTTAGGTTAGGTTAAATTGGGTTGGGTTAGGTTAGGTTAGGTTACGTTGGGTTAGGTTAAATTGGGTTGGGTTAGGTTAGCTTAGGTTAGGATAGGTTAGGTTAGGTTAGGTTAGGTTAAATTGAGTTGGGTTAGGTTAGGTTAGGTTACGTTGGGTTAGGTTAAATTGAGTTGGGTTAGGTTAGCTTAGGTTAGGTTAGGTTAGGTTAGGTTTGGTTAGGTTAGGTTACGCTAGGTTAGGTTAGGTTAGGTTAGGTTAGGTTGGGTTAGGTTAGGTTAGGTTAGGTTTGGTTAGGTTAGGTTAGGCTGGGTTGGGTTGGGTTGGGTTAGGTTAGGTTAGGTTAGCTTGGGTTGGGTTGGGTTAGGTTAGGTTAGGTTGGGTTGGGTTAGGTTAGGTTAGGTTGCGTTGGGTCAGGTTAGGTTAGGTTAGATTACGTTGGGTTAGGTTAGGTTAGGTTAGGTTAGGTTAGGTTGGGTTAGGTTAGGTTAGGTTAGGTTAGGCTGGGTTGGGTTGGGTTGGGTTAGGTTAGGTTAGGTTAGGTTGGGTTAGGTTAGGTTAGGTTAGGTTAGGTTAGGTTGGGTTGGGTTAGGTTAGATTAGGTTAGGTTAGGTTGGGTTGGGTTAGGTTAGTTTAGGTTAGGTTAGGTTAGGTTAGGTTAGGTTTGGTTGGGTTGGGTTAGGTTAGGTTAGGTTAGGTTGGGTTGGGTTAGGTTAGATTAGGTTAGGTTAGGTTGGGTTAGGTTAGGTTAGGTTAGGTTGGGTTAGGTTAGGTTGGGTTGGGTTGGGTTAGGTTAGGTTAGGTTAGGTTAGGTTGGGTTGGGTTGGGTAGGGTTAGGTTAGGTTAGGTTAGGTTAGGTTGGGTTAGGTTAGGTTGGGTTGGGTTAGGTTAGGTTAGGTTAGGTTGGGTTAGGTTAGGTTAGGTTAGGTTTGGTTTGGTTGGGTTAGGTCAGGTTAGGTTAGGTTAGGTTAGGTTGGGTTGGGTTGGGTTGTTTAGGTTAGGTTGGGTTGGGTTGGGTTACGTTAGGTTAGGTTAGGTTGGGTTAGGTGAGGTTAGGTTGCGTTGGGTTAGGTTAAATTGGGTTGGGTTAGGTTAGGTTAGGTTAGGTTAGGTTAGGTTTGGTTAGGTTAGGTTAGGTTAGGTTAGGCTGGGTTAGGTTAGGTTAGGTTGGGTTGGGTTGGGTTAGGTTAGCTTAGGTTAGGTTAGGTTAGGTTAGGTTGGGTTGGGTTGGGTTAGGTTAGGTTAGGATAGGTTAGGTTGGGTTAGGTTAGGTTAGGTTAGGTTAGGTTAGGCTGGGTTGGGTTTGGTTGGGTTAGGTTAGGTTAGGTTAGCTTGGGTTGGGTTAGGTTAGGTTAGGTTAGGTTAGGTTAGGTTTGGTTAGGTTAGGTTAGGTTAGGTTAGGTTTGGTTGGGTTGGGTTAGGTTAGGTTAGGTTAGGTTAAATTGGGTTGGGTTAGGTTAGGTTAGGTTACGTTGGGTTAGGTTAAATTGGGTTGGGTTAGGTTAGCTTAGGTTAGGTTAGGTTAGGTTAGGTTAAATTGGGTTGGGTTAGGTTAGGTTAGGTTACGTTGGGTTAGGTTAGGTTAGGTTGGGTTAGGTTAGGTTAGCTTAGGTTAGGTTAGGTTAGGTTAGGTTGGGTTGGGTTGGGTTAGGTTAGGTTAGGTTAGGTTAGGTTGGGTTGGGTTAGGTTAGGTTGGGTTAGGTTAGGTTAGGTTAGGTTAGGTTGGGTTAGGTTAGCTTAGGTTAGGTTAGGTTAGGTTAGGTTAGATTGGGTTAGGTTAGGTTGGGTTGGGTTGGGTTGTTTAGGTTAGGTTAGGTTGGGTTGGGTTACATTAGGTTAGGTTAGCTTGGGTTGGGTTAGGTGAGGTTAGGTTGGGTTGGGTTAGGTTAGGTTAGGTTAGGTTAGGTTGGGTTAGGTTAGCTTAGGTTAGGTTAGGTTAGGTTGGGTTAGGTTAGGTTAGGTTAGGTTAGGTTACGTGAGGTTAGGTTAGGTTGGGTTGGGTTAGGTGAGGTTAGGTTGGGTTGGGTAAGGTAAGGTTAGGTTAGGTTAGGTTGGTTTAGGTTAGTTTAGGTTAGGTTAGGTTAGTTTAGGTTAGGTTAGGTTAGGTTAGGTTTGGTTAGGTTAGGTTAGGTTAGGTTAGGCTGGGTTGGGTTGGGTTGGGTTAGGTTAGGTTAGGTTAGCTTGGGTTGGGTTGGGTTAGGTTAGGTTAGGTTGGGTTGGGTTAGGTTAGGTTAGCTTGGGTTGGTTTAGGTTAGGTTAGGTTAGGTTAGGTTGGGTTGGTTTGGGTTAGGTTAGATTAGGTTAGGTTAGGTTAGGTTAGGTTAGGTTGGGTTAGGTTAGGTTAGGTTAGGTTTGGTTAGGTTAGGTTAGGTTTGGTTAGGCTAGGTTGGGTTGGGTTGGGTTAGGTTAGGTTAGGTTAGCTTGGATGGGTTGGGTTAGGTTAGGTTAGGTTGGGTTGGGTTAGGTTAGGTTAGGTTAGCTTGGGTTGGGTTAGGTTAGGTTAGGTTAGGTTAGGTTACGTTGGGTTAGGTTAGGTTAGGTTAGGTTAAATTGGGTTGGGTTGGGTTGGGTTAGGTTAGGTTAGGTTAGGTTGGGTTGGGTTAGGTTAGATTAGGTTAGGTTGGGTTAGGTTAGCTTAGGTTAGGTTAGGTTAGGTTAGGTTAGGTTAGGTTGGGTTGGGTTGGGTTAGGTTAGGTTAGGTTAGGTTGGGTTGGGTTAGGTTAGATTAGGTTAGGTTAGGTTGGGTTAGGTTAGGTTAGGTTAGGTTGGGTTAGGTTAGATTGGGTTGGGTTGGGTTAGGTTAGGTTAGGTTGGGTTGGGTTAGGTTAGGTTAGGTTAGGTTGGGTTGGGTTGGGTTGGGTTAGGTTAGGTTAGGTTAGGTTGGGTTAGGTTAGGTTGGGTTGGGTTAGGTTAGGTTAGGTTAGGTTGGGTTAGGTTAGGTTAGGTTAGGTTTGGTTTGGTTGGGTTAGGTCAGGTTAGGTTAGGTTAGGTTAGGTTGGGTTGGGTTAGGTTAGGTTAGGTTAGGTTAAATTGGGTTGGGTTAGGTTAGGTTAGGTTACGTTGGGTTAGGTTAAATTGGGTTGGGTTAGGTTAGCTTAGGTTAGGTTAGGTTAGGTTAGGTTAGGTTAAATTGGGTTGGGTTAGGTTAGGTTAGGTTACGTTGGGTTAGGTTAAATTGGGTTGGGTTAGGTTAGCTTAGGTTAGGTTAGGTTAGACTAGGTTTGGTTAGGTTAGGTTAGGCTAGGTTAGGTTAGGTTCGGTTAGGTTAGGTTGGGTTAGGTTAGGTTAGGTTAGGTTTGGTTAGGTTAGGTTAGGTTAGGTTAGGTTAGGCTGGGTTGGGTTGGGTTGGGTTAGGTTAGGTTAGGTTAGCTTGGGTTGGGTTGGGTTAGGTTAGGTTAGGTTGGGTTGGGTTAGGTTAGGTTAGGTTAGGTTGCGTTGGGTTAGGTTAGGTTAGGTTAGATTACGTTGGGTTAGGTTAGGTTAGGTTAGGTTAGGTTAGGTTGGGTTAGGTTAGGTTAGGTTAGGTTAGGTTAGGCTGGGTTGGGTTGGGTTGGGTTAGGTTAGGTTAGGTTAGGTTAGGTTGGGTTAGGTTAGGTTAGGTTAGGTTAGGTTAGGTTGGGTTGGGTTAGGTTAGATTAGGTTAGGTTAGGTTGGGTCGGGTTAGGTTAGGTTAGGTTAGGTTAGGTTTGGTTGGGTTGGGTTGGGTTAGGTTAGGTTAGGTTAGGTTGGGTTGGGTTAGGTTAGATTAGGTTAGGTTAGGTTGGGTTGGGTTAGGTTAGGTTAGGTTAGGTTAGGTTTGGTTGGGTTGGGTTGGGTTAGGTTAGGTTAGGTTAGGTTGGGTTGGGTTAGGTTAGATTAGGTTAGGTTAGGTTGGGTTAGGTTAGGTTAGGTTAGGTTGGGTTAGGTTAGGTTGGGTTGGGTTGGGTTAGGTTAGGTTAGGTTAGGTTAGGTTGGGTTGGGTTGGGTTGGGTTGGGTTAGGTTAGGTTAGGTTAGGTTAGGTTGGGTTAGGTTAGGTTGGGTTGGGTTAGGTTAGGTTAGGTTAGGTTGGTTTGGGTTAGGTTAGGTTAGGTTAGGTTGGGTTAGGTTAGGTTAGGTTAGGTTTGGTTTGGTTGGGTTAGGTCAGGTCAGGTTAGGTTAGGTTAGGTTGGGTTGGGTTGGGTTGTTTAGGTTAGGTTAGGTTGGGTTGGGTTACGTTAGGTTAGGTTAGGTTGGGTTGGGTTAGGTGAGGTTAGGTTGGGTTGGGTTAGGTTAGGTTAGGTTGGGTTAGGTTAGGTTAGCTTAGGTTAGGTTAGGTTAGGTTAGGTTGGGTTGGGTGGGGTTAGGTTAGGTTAGGTTAGGTTAGGTTGGGTTGGGTTAGGTTAGGTTGGGTTAGGATAGGTTAGGTTAGGTTAGGTTGGGTTAGGTTAGCTTAGGTTAGGTTAGGTTAGGTTAGGTTAGATTGGGTTAGGTTAGGTTGGGTTGGGTTGGGTTGTTTAGGTTAGGTTAGGTTGGGTTGGGTTACGTTAGGTTAGGTTAGGTTGGGTTGGGTTAGGTGAGGTTAGGTTGGGTTGGGTTAGGTTAGGTTAGGTTAGGTTAGGTTTGGTTAGGTTAGCTTAGCTTAGGTTAGGTTAGGTTACGTTAGGTTGGGTTAGGTTAGGTTAGGTTAGGTTAGGTTACGTGAGGTTAGGTTAGGTTGGGTTGGGTTAGGTGAGGTTAGGTTGGGTTGGGTAAGGTAAGGTTAGGTTAGGTTAGGTTGGTTTAAGTTAGGTTAGGTTAGGTTAGGTTAGTTTAGGTTAGGTTAGGTTAGGTTAGGTTAGGTTTGATTAGGTTAGGTTAGGTTAGGTTAGGCTGGGTTGGGTTGGGTTGGGTTAGGTTAGGTTAGGTTAGCTTGGGTTGGGTTGGGTTAGGTTAGGTTAGGTTGGGTTGGGTTAGGTTAGGTTAGCTTGGGTTGGGTTAGGTTAGGTTAGGTTAGGTTAGGTTGGGTTGGGTTGGGTTAGGTTAGATTAGGTTAGGTTAGGTTAGGTTAGGTT
>NW_027464620.1:170000-182500 GCF_043290135.1 Rhipicephalus microplus
TGGTTGGGTTAGGTCAGGTTAGGTTAGGTTAGGTTAGGTTAGGTTAGGTTAGGTTGGGTTGGGTTGGGTTGTTTAGGTTAGGTTAGGTTGGGTTGGGTTACGTTAGGTTAGGTTAGGTTGGGTTGGGTTAGGTGAGGTTAGGTTGCGTTGGGTTAGGTTAGGTTAGGTTAGGTTAGGTTGGGTTAGGTTAGGTTACGTTAGGTTAGGTTAGGTTAGGTTAGGTTAGGTTGGGTTGGGTTGGGTTAGGTTAGGTTAGGTTAGGTTGGGTTGGGTTAGGTTAGATTAGGTAAGGTTAGGTTGGGTTAGGTTAGGTTAGGTTAGGTTGGGTTAGGTTAGGTTGGGTTGGGTTGGGTTAGGTTAGGTTAGGTTTGGTTGGGTTAGTTTAGGTTAGGTTAGGTTGGGTTGGGTTGGGTTGGGTTAGGTTAGGTTAGGTTAGGTTGGGTTAGGTTAGGTTGGGTTGGGTTAGGTTAGGTTAGGTTGGGTTAGGTTAGGTTAGGTTAGGTTTGGTTTGGTTGGGTTAGGTAAGGTTAGGTTAGGTTAGGTCAGGTTAGGTTAGCTTATGTTAGGTTAGGTTTGGTTAGGTTAGGTTAGGTTAGGTTAGGTTAGGTTAGGTTGGGTTGGGTTGGGTTGTTTAGGTTAGGTTAGGTTGGGTTGGGTTACGTTAGGTCAGGTTAGGTTAGGTTGGGTTAGGTTAGGTTAGGTTAGGTTAGGTTAGGTTGGGTTGGGTTAGGTTAGGTTAGGTTAAATTGGGTTGGGTTAGGTTAGGTTAGGTTACGTTGGGTTAGGTTAAATTGGGTTGGGTTAGGTTAGGTTGGGTTAGGTTAGGTTGGGTTGGGTTAGGTTAGGTTAGGTTAGGTTGGGTTAGGTTAGGTTAGGTTAGGTTTGGTTTGGTTGGGTTAGGTCAGGTTAGGTTAGGTTAGGTCAGGTTAGGTCAGGTTAGGTTAGGTTATGTTAGGTTAGGTTTGGTTAGGTTAGGTTAGGTTAGGTTAGGTTAGGTTAGGTTAGGTTGGGTTGGGTTGGGTTGTTTAGTTTAGGTTAGGTTGGGTTGGGTTACGTTAGGTTAGGTTAGGTTGGGTTGGGTTAGGTGAGGTTAGGTTGGGTTGGGTTAGGTTAGGTTAGGTTGGGTTAGGTTAGCTTAGGTTAGGTTAGGTTAGGTTAGGTTAGGTTAGGTTGGGTTAGGTTAGGTTAGGTTAGGTTAGGTTACGTTAGGTTAGGTTAGGTTGGGTTGGGTTAGGTGAGGTTAGGTTGGGTTGGGTAAGGTTAGGTTAGGTTAGGTTAGGTTGGTTTAGGTTAGGTTAGGTTAGGTTAGGTTAGTTTAGGTTAGGTTAGGTTAGGTTAGGTTAGGTTTGGTTAGGTTAGGTTAGGTTAGGCAGGGTTGGGTTGGGTTAGGTTAGGTTAGGTTAGCTTGGGTTGGGTTGGGTTAGGTTAGGTTAGGTTGGGTTGGGTTAGGTTAGGTTAGGTTAGCTTGGGTTGGGTTAGGTTAGGTTAGGTTGGGTTGGGTTGGGTTAGGTTAGATTAGGTTAGGTTAGGTTAGGTTAGGTTAGGTTGGGTTAGGATAGGTTAGGTTAGGTTTGGTTAGGTTAGGTTAGGTTAGGTTAGGTTAGGTTGGGTTGGGTTAGGTTAGGTTAGGTTAAATTGGGTTGGGTTAGGTTAGGTTACGTTGGGTTAGGTTAAATTGGGTTTGGTTAGGTTAGGTTAGGTTAGGTTAGGTTAGGTTTGGTTAGGTTAGGTTAGGTTAGGTTAGGCTGGGTTAGGTTAGGTTAGGTTAGGTTAGGTTGGGTTAGGTTAGGTTAGGTTAGGTTAGGTTACGTTAGGTTAGGTTAGGTTGGGTTGGGTTAGGTGAGGTTAGGTTGGGTTGGGTAAGGTAAGGTTAGGTTAGGTTAGGTTGGTTTAGGTTAGGTTAGGTTAGGTTAGGTTAGGTTGGGTTGGGTTGGGTTGTTTAGGTTAGGTTAGGTTGGGTTGGGTTACGTTAGGTTAGGTTAGGTTGGGTTGGGTTAGGTGAGGTTAGGTTGGGTTGGGTTAGGTTAGGTTAGGTTAGGTTGGGTTAGGTTAGCTTAGGTTAGGTTAGGTTAGGTTAGGTTAGGTTGGGTTAGGTTAGGTTAGATTAGGTTAGGTTAGGTTGGGTTGGGTTGGGTTGTTTAGGTTAGGTTAGGTTGGGTTGGGTTACGTTAGGTTAGGTTAGGTTGGGTTGGGTTAGGTGAGGTTAGGTTGGGTTGGGTTAGGTTAGGTTAGGTTAGGTTGGGTTAGGTTAGCTTAGGTTAGGTTAGGTTAGGTTAGGTTAGGTTGGGTTAGGTTAGGTTAGGTTAGGTTAGGTTACGTTAGGTTAGGTTAGGTTGGGTTGGGTTAGGTGAGGTTAGGTTGGGTTGGGTAAGGTTAGGTTAGGTTAGGTTAGGTTGGTTTAGGTTAGGTTAGGTTAGGTTAGGTTAGTTTAGGTTAGGTTAGGTTAGGTTAGGTTGGGTTAGGTTAGGTTAGGTTAGGTTAGGTTAGGTTAGGCTGGGTTGGGTTGGGTTAGGTTAGGTTAGCTTGGGTTGGGTTAGGTTATGTTAGGTTAGGTTAGGTTAGGTTAGGTTAGGTTAGGTTTGGTTAGGTTAGGTTAGGTTAGGTTAGGTTGGGTTGGGTTAGGTTAGGTTAGGTTAGGTTAAATTGGGTTGGGTTAGGTTAGGTTAGGTTACGTTGGGTTAGGTTAAATTGGGTTGGGTTAGGTTAGCTTAGGTTAGGATAGGTTAGGTTAGGTTAGGTTAGGTTAAATTGAGTTGGGTTAGGTTAGGTTAGGTTACGTTGGGTTAGGTTAAATTGAGTTGGGTTAGGTTAGCTTAGGTTAGGTTAGGTTAGGTTAGGTTTGGTTAGGTTAGGTTACGCTAGGTTAGGTTAGGTTAGGTTAGGTTAGGTTGGGTTAGGTTAGGTTAGGTTAGGTTTGGTTAGGTTAGGTTAGGCTGGGTTGGGTTGGGTTGGGTTAGGTTAGGTTAGGTTAGCTTGGGTTGGGTTGGGTTAGGTTAGGTTAGGTTGGGTTGGGTTAGGTTAGGTTAGGTTGCGTTGGGTCAGGTTAGGTTAGGTTAGATTACGTTGGGTTAGGTTAGGTTAGGTTAGGTTAGGTTAGGTTGGGTTAGGTTAGGTTAGGTTAGGTTAGGCTGGGTTGGGTTGGGTTGGGTTAGGTTAGGTTAGGTTAGGTTGGGTTAGGTTAGGTTAGGTTAGGTTAGGTTAGGTTGGGTTGGGTTAGGTTAGATTAGGTTAGGTTAGGTTGGGTTGGGTTAGGTTAGTTTAGGTTAGGTTAGGTTAGGTTAGGTTAGGTTTGGTTGGGTTGGGTTAGGTTAGGTTAGGTTAGGTTGGGTTGGGTTAGGTTAGATTAGGTTAGGTTAGGTTGGGTTAGGTTAGGTTAGGTTAGGTTGGGTTAGGTTAGGTTGGGTTGGGTTGGGTTAGGTTAGGTTAGGTTAGGTTAGGTTGGGTTGGGTTGGGTAGGGTTAGGTTAGGTTAGGTTAGGTTAGGTTGGGTTAGGTTAGGTTGGGTTGGGTTAGGTTAGGTTAGGTTAGGTTGGGTTAGGTTAGGTTAGGTTAGGTTTGGTTTGGTTGGGTTAGGTCAGGTTAGGTTAGGTTAGGTTAGGTTGGGTTGGGTTGGGTTGTTTAGGTTAGGTTGGGTTGGGTTGGGTTACGTTAGGTTAGGTTAGGTTGGGTTAGGTGAGGTTAGGTTGCGTTGGGTTAGGTTAAATTGGGTTGGGTTAGGTTAGGTTAGGTTAGGTTAGGTTAGGTTTGGTTAGGTTAGGTTAGGTTAGGTTAGGCTGGGTTAGGTTAGGTTAGGTTGGGTTGGGTTGGGTTAGGTTAGCTTAGGTTAGGTTAGGTTAGGTTAGGTTGGGTTGGGTTGGGTTAGGTTAGGTTAGGATAGGTTAGGTTGGGTTAGGTTAGGTTAGGTTAGGTTAGGTTAGGCTGGGTTGGGTTTGGTTGGGTTAGGTTAGGTTAGGTTAGCTTGGGTTGGGTTAGGTTAGGTTAGGTTAGGTTAGGTTAGGTTTGGTTAGGTTAGGTTAGGTTAGGTTAGGTTTGGTTGGGTTGGGTTAGGTTAGGTTAGGTTAGGTTAAATTGGGTTGGGTTAGGTTAGGTTAGGTTACGTTGGGTTAGGTTAAATTGGGTTGGGTTAGGTTAGCTTAGGTTAGGTTAGGTTAGGTTAGGTTAAATTGGGTTGGGTTAGGTTAGGTTAGGTTACGTTGGGTTAGGTTAAATTGGGTTGGGTTAGGTTAGCTTAGGTTAGGTTAGGTTTGGTTAGGTTAGGCTAGGCTAGGTTAGGTTAGGTTAGGTTAGGTTAGGTTGGGTTAGGTTAGGTTAGGTTAGGTTTGGTTAGGTTAGGTTAGGTTAGGTTAGGCTGGGTTGGGTTGGGTTGGGTTAGGTTAGGTTAGGTTAGGTTGGGTTAGGTTAGCTTAGGTTAGGTTAGGTTAGGTTAGATTGGGTTAGGTTAGGTTGGGTTGGGTTGGGTTGTTTAGGTTAGGTTAGGTTGGGTTGGGTTACGTTAGGTTGGGTTAGGTTGGGTTGGGTTAGGTGAGGTTAGGTTGGGTTGGGTTAGGTTAGGTTAGGTTAGGTTAGGTTGGGTTAGGTTAGCTTAGGTTAGGTTAGGTTAGGTTAGGTTAGGTTAGGTTGGGTTAGGTTAGGTTAGGTTAGGTTACGTTAGGTTAGGTTAGGTTGGGTTGGGTTAGGTGAGGTTAGGTTGGGTTGGGTAAGGTAAGGTTAGGTGAGGTTAGGTTGGTTTAGGTTAGGTTAGGTTAGGTTAGGTTAGGTTAGTTTAGGTTAGGTTAGGTTAGGTTAGGTTAGGTTAGGTTTGGTTAGGTTAGGTTAGGTTAGGTTAGTCTGGGTTGGGTTGGGTTGGGTTAGGTTAGGTTAGGTTAGCTTGGGTTGGGTTGGGTTAGGTTAGGTTAGGTTGGGTTGGGTTAGGTTAGGTTAGGTTAGCTTGGGTTAGGTTAGGTTAGGTTAGGTTAGGTTGGGTTGGGTTGGGTTAGGTTAGATTAGGTTAGGTTAGGTTAGGTTAGGTTAGGTTAGGTTGGGTTAGGTTAGGTTAGGTTAGGTTTGGTTAGGTTAGGTTAGGTTTGGTTAGGCTAGGTTGGGTTGAGTTGGGTTAGGTTAGGTTAGGTTAGCTTGGGTTGGGTTGGGTTAGGTTAGGTTAGGTTGGGTTGGGTTAGGTTAGGTTAGGTTAGCTTGGGTTGGGTTAGGTTAGGTTAGGTTAGGTTAGGTTACGTTGGGTTAGGTTAGGTTAGGTTAGGTTAGGTTAGGTTGGGTTGGGTTGGGTTGGGTTAGGTTAGGTTAGGTTAGGTTGGGTTGGGTTAGGTTAGATTAGGTTAGGTTGGGTTAGGTTAGCTTAGGTTAGGTTAGGTTAGGTTAGGTTAGGTTAGGTTGGGTTGGGTTAGGTTAGATTAGGTTAGGTTGGGTTAGGTTAGCTTAGGTTAGGTTAGGTTAGGTTAGGTTAGGTTGGGTTGGGTTGGGTTAGGTTAGGTTAGGTTAGGTTGGGTTGGGTTAGGTTAGATTAGGTTAGGTTAGGTTGGGTTAGGTTAGGTTAGGTTAGGTTGGGTTAGGTTAGGTTGGGTTGGGTTGGGTTAGGTTAGGTTAGGTTGGGTTGGGTTAGGTTAGGTTAGGTTAGGTTAGGTTAGGTTGGGTTGGGTTAGGTGAGGTTAGGTTGGGTTGGGTTAGGTTAGGTTAGGTTAGGTTAGGTTGGGTTAGGTTAGCTTAGGTTAGGTTAGGTTAGGTTAGGTTAGGTTAGGTTGGGTAAGGTTAGGTTAGGTTAGGTTACGTTACATTAGGTTAGGTTAGGTTGGGTTGGGTTAGGTGAGGTTAGGTTGGGTTGGGTAAGGTAAGGTTAGGTTAGGTTAGGTTGGTTTAGGTTAGGTTAGGTTAGGTTAGGTTAGGTTAGGTTAGTTTAGGTTAGGTTAGGTTAGGTTAGGTTTGGTTAGGTTAGGTTAGGTTAGGCTGGGTTGGGTTGGGTTGGGTTAGGTTAGGTTAGGTTAGCTTGGGTTGGGTTGGGTTAGGTTAGGTTAGGTTGGGTTGGGTTAGGTTAGGTTAGGTTAGCTTGGGTTGGGTTAGGTTAGGTTAGGTTAGGTTAGGTTAAATTGGGTTGGGTTAGGTTAGCTTAGGTTAGGTTAGGTTAGGTTAGGTTAGGTTGGGTTAGGTTAGGTTAGGTTAGGTTTGGTTAGGTTAGGTTAGGTTTGGTTAGGCTAGGTTGGGTTAAATTGGGTTGGGTTAGGTTAGGTTAGGTTACGTTGGGTTAGGTTAAATTGGGTTGGGTTAGGTTAGCTTAGGTTAGGTTAGGTTAGGTTAGGTTAGGTTAAATTGGGTTGGGTTAGGTTAGGTTAGGTTACGTTGGGTTAGGTTAAATTGGGTTGGGTTAGGTTAGCTTAGGTTAGGTTAGGTTAGGTTAGGTTTGGTTAGGTTAGGTTAGGCTAGGTTAGGTTAGGTTAGGTTAGGTTGGGTTAGGTTAGGTTAGGTTTGGTTAGGTTAGGTTAGGTTAGGTTAGGCTGGGTTGGGTTGGGTTGGGTTAGGTTAGGTTAGGTTAGCTTGGGTTGGGTTGGGTTAGGTTAGGTTAGGTTGGGTTGGGTTAGGTTAGGTTAGGTTAGGTTGCGTTGGGTTAGGTTAGGTTAGGTTAGATTACGATGGGTTAGGTTAGGTTAGGTTAGGTTAGGTTAGGTTAGGTTGGGTTAGGTTAGGTTAGGTTAGGTTAGGTTAGGCTGGGTTGGGTTGGATTGGGTTAGGTTAGGTTAGGTTGGGTTAGGTTAGGTTAGGTTAGGTTAGGTTAGGTTGGGTTGGGTTAGGTTAGGTTAGGTTAGGTTAGGTTAGGTTAGGTTTGGTTGGGTTGGGTTGGGTTAGGTTAGGTTAGGTTAGGTTGGGTTGGGTTAGGTTAGATTAGGTTAGGTTAGGTTGGGTTAGGTTAGGTTAGGTTAGGTTGGGTTAGGTTAGGTTGGGTTGGGTTGGGTTAGGTTATGTTAGGTTAGGTTAGGTTGGGTTGGGTTGGGTTGGGTTGGGTTAGGTTAGGTTAGGTTAGGTTAGGTTGGGTTAGGTTAGGTTGGGTTGGGTTAGGTTAGGTTAGGTTAGGTTGGGTTAGGTTAGGTTTGGTTAGGTTTGGTTTGGTTGGGTTAGGTCAGGTTAGGTTAGGTTAGGTTAGGTTAGGGTAGGTTAGGTTTGGTTGGGTTGGGTTGGGTTGTTTAGGTTAGGTTAGGTTGGGTTGGGTTACGTTAGGTTAGGTTAGGTTGGGTTGGGTTAGGTGAGGTTAGGTTGCGTTGGGTTAGGTTAGGTTAGGTTGGGTTAGGTTAGCTTAGGTTAGGTTAGGTTAGGTTAGGTTGGGTCGGGTTGGGTTAGGTTAGGTTAGGTTAGGTTCGGTTGGGTTAGGTTAGATTAGGTTAGGTTAGGTTGGGTTAGGTTAGGTTAGGTTGGGTTAGGTTAGGTTGGGTTGGGTTGGGTTAGGTTAGGTTAGGTTGGGTTGGGTTAGGTTAGGTTAGGTTAGGTTGGGTTGGGTTGGGTTGGGTTAGGTTAGGTTAGGTTGGGTTAGGTTAGGTTGGGTTGGGTTAGGTTAGATTAGGTTAGGTTGGGTTAGGTTAGGTTAGGTTAGGTTTGGTTTGGTTGGGTTAGGTCAGGTTAGGTTAGGTTAGGTCAGGTTAGGTTAGGTTAGGTTAGGTTAGGTTTGGTTAGGTTAGGTTAGGTTAGGTTAGGTTGGGTTGGGTTGGGTTGTTTAGGTTAGGTTAGGTTGGGTTGGGTTACGTTAGGTTAGGTTAGGTTGGGTTGGGTTAGGTGAGGTTAGGTTGGGTTGGGTTAGGTTAGGTTAGGTTAGGTTGGGTTAGGTTAGCTTAGGTTAGGTTAGGTTAGGTTAGGTTAGGTTGGGTTGGGTTGGGTTAGGTTAGGTTAGGTTAGGTTGGGTTGGGTTAGGTTAGGTTAGGTTAGGTTGGGTTAGGTTAGCTTAGGTTAGGTTAGGTTAGGTTAGATTAGGTTAGGTTAGGTTGTGTTGGGTTGGGTTGTTTAGAATAGGTTAGGTTGGGTTGGGTTACGTTAGGTTAGGTTAGGTTGGGTTGGGTTAGGTGAGGTTAAGTTGGGTTGGGTTAGGTTAGGTTAGGTTAGGTTAGGTTGGGTTAGGTTAGCTTAGGTTAGGTTAGGTTAGGTTAGGTTAGGTTGGGTTAGGTTAGGTTAGGTTAGGTTACGTTAGGTTAGGTTAGGTTGGGTTGGGTTAGATGAGGTTAGGTTGGGTTGGGTAAGGTTAGGTTAGGTTAGGTTAGGTTGGTTTAGGTTAGGTTAGGTAAGGTTAGGTTAGTTTAGGTTAGGTTAGGTTAGGTTAGGTTTGGTTAGGTTAGGTTAGGTTAGGCTGGGATCGGTTGGGTTGGGTTAGGTTAGGTTAGGTTAGCTTGGGTTGGGTTGGGTTAGGTTAGGTTAGGTTGGGTTGGGTTAGGTTAGGTTAGGTTAGCTTGGGTTGGGTTAGGTTAGGTTAGGTTAGGTTGGGTTGGGTTGGGTTAGGTTAGATTAGGTTAGGTTAGGTTAGGTTAGGTTAGGTTGGGTTAGGTTAGGTTAGGTTAGGTTTGGTTAGGTTAGGTTAGGTTAGGTTAGGTTAGGTGGGGTTGGGTTAGGTTAGGTTAGGTTAAATTGGGTTGGGTTAGGTTAGGTTAGGTTACGTTGGGTTAGGTTAAATTGGGTTGGGTTAGGTTAGGTTAGGTTAGGTTAGGTTAGGCTGGGTTAGGTTAGGTTAGGTTGGGTTGGGTTGGGTTAGGTTAGGTTAGGTTAGGTTGGGTTAGGTTAGGTTAGGTTAGGTTAGGTTAGGTTAGGCTGGGTTGGGTTGGGTTGGGTTAGGTTAGGTTAGGTTAGCTTGGGTTGGGTTAGGTTATGTTAGGTTAGGTTAGGTTAGGTTAGGTTTGGTTAGGTTAGGTTAGGTTAGGTTAGGTTAGGTTGGGTTAGGTTAGGTTGGGTTAGGTTAGGTTAGGTTAGGTTTGGTTTGGTTGGGTTAGGTCAGGTTAGGTTAGGTTAGGTTAGGTTGGGTTGGGTTGGGTTGTTTAGGTTAGGTTGGGTTGGGTTGGGTTACGTTAGGTTAGGTTAGGTTGGGTTAGGTGAGGTTAGGTTGCGTTGGGTTAGGTTAGGTTAGGTTAGGTTGGGTTAGGTTAGGTTACGTTAGGTTAGGTTAGGTTAGGTTAGGTTAGGTTGGGTTGGGTTGGGTTAGGTTAGGTTAGGTTAGGTTGGGTTGGGTTAGGTTAGATTAGGTTAGGTTAGGTTGGGTTAGGTTAGGTTAGGTTGGGTTAGGTTAGGTTGGGTTGGGTTGGGTTAGGTTAGGTTAGGTTTGGTTGGGTTAGGTTAGGTTAGGTTAGGTTGGGTTGGGTTGGGTTGGGTTAGGTTAGGTTAGGTTAGGTTGGGTTAGGTTAGGTTGGGTTGGGTTAGGTTAGGTTAGGTTGGGTTAGGTTAGGTTAGGTTAGGTTTGGTTTGGTTGGGTTAGGTAAGGTTAGGTTAGGTTAGGTCAGGTTAGGTTAGGTTATGTTAAGTTAGGTTTGGTTAGGTTAGGTTAGGTTAGGTTGGGTTGGGTTGGGTTGTTTAGGTTAGGTTAGGTTGGGTTGGGTTACGTTAGGTCAGGTTAGGTTAGGTTGGGTTAGGTTAGGTTAGGTTAGGTTAGGTTAGGTTGGGTTGGGTTAGGTTAGGTTAGGTTAAATTGGGTTGGGTTAGGTTAGGTTAGGTTACGTTGGGTTAGGTTAAATTGGGTTGGGTTAGGTTAGGTTAGGTTAGGTTAGGTTAGGTTAGGTTAGGTTAGGCTGGGTTAGGTTAGGTTAGGTTGGGTTGGGTTGGGTTAGGTTAGCTTAGGTTAGGTTAGGTTAGGTTAGGTTGGGTTGGGTTGGGTTAGGTTAGGTTAGGTTAGGTTAGGTTGGGTTAGGTTAGGTTAGGTTAGGTTAGGTTAGGCTGGGTTGGGTTGGGTTGGGTTAGGTTAGGTTAGGTTAGCTTGGGTTGGGTTAGGTTAGGTTAGGTTAGGTTAGGTTAGGTTAGGTTTGGTTAGGTTAGGTTAGGTTAGGTTAGGTTTGGTTGGGTTGGGTTAGGTTAGGTTAGGTTAGGTTAAATTGGGTTGGGTTAGGTTAGGTTAGGTTACGTTGGGTTAGGTTAAATTGGGTTGGGTTAGGTTAGCTTAGGTTAGGTTAGGTTAGGTTAGGTTAAATTGGGTTGGGTTAGGTTAGGTTAGGTTACGTTGGGTTAGGTTAAATTGGGTTGGGTTAGGTTAGCTTAGGTTAGGTTAGGTTTGGTTAGGTTAGGTTAGGCTAGGTTAGGTTAGGTTAGGTTAGGTTAGGTTGGGTTAGGTTAGGTTAGGTTAGGTTTGGTTAGGTTAGGTTAGGTTAGGTTAGGCTGGGTTGGGTTGGGTTGGGTTAGGTTAGGTTAGGTTAGGTTGGGTTAGGTTAGCTTAGGTTAGGTTAGGTTAGGTTAGATTGGGTTAGGTTAGGTTGGGTTGGGTTGGGTTGTTTAGGTTAGGTTAGGTTGGGTTGGGTTACGTTAGGTTAGGTTAGGTTGGGTTGGGTTAGGTGAGGTTAGGTTGGGTTGGGTTAGGTTAGGTTAGGTTAGGTTAGGTTGGGTTAGGTTAGCTTAGGTTAGGTTAGGTTAGGTTAGGTTAGGTTGGGTTAGGTTAGGTTAGGTTAGGTTACGTTAGGTTAGGTTAGGTTGGGTTGGGTTAGGTGAGGTTAGGTTGGGTTGGGTAAGGTAAGGTTAGGTGAGGTTAGGTTGGTTTAGGTTAGGTTGGGTTAGGTTAGGTTAGGTTAGGTTAGGTTAGGTTAGGCTGGGTTGGGTTGGGTTGGGTTAGGTTAGGTTAGGTTAGCTTGGGTTGGGTTGGGTTAGGTTAGGTTAGGTTGGGTTGGGTTAGGTTAGGTTAGGTTAGCTTGGGTTAGGTTAGGTTAGGTTAGGTTAGGTTGGGTTGGGTTGGGTTAGGTTAGATTAGGTTAGGTTAGGTTAGGTTAGGTTAGGTTAGGTTAGGTTGGGTTAGGTTAGGTTAGGTTAGGTTTGGTTAGGTTAGGTTAGGTTTGGTTAGGCTAGGTTGGGTTGAGTTGGGTTAGGTTAGGTTAGGTTAGCTTGGGTTGGGTTGGGTTAGGTTAGGTTAGGTTGGGTTGGGTTAGGTTAGGTTAGGTTAGCTTGGGTTGGGTTAGGTTAGGTTAGGTTAGGTTAGGTTACGTTGGGTTAGGTTAGGTTAGGTTAGGTTAGGTTAGGTTGGGTTGGGTTGGGTTGGGTTAGGTTAGGTTAGGTTAGGTTGGGTTGGGTTAGGTTAGATTAGGTTAGGTTGGGTTAGGTTAGCTTAGGTTAGGTTAGGTTAGGTTAGGTTAGGTTAGGTTGGGTTGGGTTAGGTTAGATTAGGTTAGGTTGGGTTAGGTTAGCTTAGGTTAGGTTAGGTTAGGTTAGGTTAGGTTGGGTTGGGTTGGGTTAGGTTAGGTTAGGTTAGGTTGGGTTGGGTTAGGTTAGATTAGGTTAGGTTAGGTTGGGTTAGGTTAGGTTAGGTTAGGTTGGGTTAGGTTAGGTTGGGTTGGGTTGGGTTAGGTTAGGTTAGGTTGGGTTGGGTTAGGTTAGGTTAGGTTAGGTTAGGTTAGGTTGGGTTGGGTTAGGTGAGGTTAGGTTGGGTTGGGTTAGGTTAGGTTAGGTTAGGTTAGGTTGGGTTAGGTTAGCTTAGGTTAGGTTAGGTTAGGTTAGGTTAGGTTGGGTAAGGTTAGGTTAGGTTAGGTTACGTTACATTAGGTTAGGTTAGGTTGGGTTGGGTTAGGTGAGGTTAGGTTGGGTTGGGTAAGGTAAGGTTAGGTTAGGTTAGGTTGGTTTAGGTTAGGTTAGGTTAGGTTAGGTTAGGTTAGGTTAGTTTAGGTTAGGTTAGGTTAGGTTATGTTTGGTTAGGTTAGGTTAGGTTAGGCTGGGTTGGGTTGGGTTGGGTTAGGTTAGGTTAGGTTAGCTTGGGTTGGGTTGGGTTAGGTTAGGTTAGGTTGGGTTGGGTTAGGTTAGGTTAGGTTAGCTTGGGTTGGGTTAGGTTAGGTTAGGTTAGGTTAGGTTAAATTGGGTTGGGTTAGGTTAGCTTAGGTTAGGTTAGGTTAGGTTAGGTTAGGTTGGGTTAGGTTAGGTTAGGTTAGGTTTGGTTAGGTTAGGTTAGGTTTGGTTAGGCTAGGTTGGGTTAAATTGGGTTGGGTTAGGTTAGGTTAGGTTACGTTGGGTTAGGTTAAATTGGGTTGGGTTAGGTTAGCTTAGGTTAGGTTAGGTTAGGTTAGGTTAGGTTAAATTGGGTTGGGTTAGGTTAGGTTAGGTTACGTTGGGTTAGGTTAAATTGGGTTGGGTTAGGTTAGCTTAGGTTAGGTTAGGTTAGGTTAGGTTTGGTTAGGTTAGGTTAGGCTAGGTTAGGTTAGGTTAGGTTAGGTTGGGTTAGGTTAGGTTAGGTTTGGTTAGGTTAGGTTAGGTTAGGTTAGGCTGGGTTGGGTTGGGTTGGGTTAGGTTAGGTTAGGTTAGCTTGGGTTGGGTTGGGTTAGGTTAGGTTAGGTTGGGTTGGGTTAGGTTAGGTTAGGTTAGGTTGCG
>NW_027464620.1:192500-195000 GCF_043290135.1 Rhipicephalus microplus
TTAGGTTAGGTTAGGTTAGGTTGGGTTGGGTTGGGTTAGGTTAGGTTAGGTTAGGTTAGGTTGGGTTAGGTTAGGTTAGGTTAGGTTAGGTTAGGCTGGGTTGGGTTGGGTTGGGTTAGGTTAGGTTAGGTTAGCTTGGGTTGGGTTAGGTTAGGTTAGGTTAGGTTAGGTTAGGTTAGGTTTGGTTAGGTTAGGTTAGGTTAGGTTAGGTTTGGTTGGGTTGGGTTAGGTTAGGTTAGGTTAGGTTAAATTGGGTTGGGTTAGGTTAGGTTAGGTTACGTTGGGTTAGGTTAAATTGGGTTGGGTTAGGTTAGCTTAGGTTAGGTTAGGTTAGGTTAGGTTAAATTGGGTTGGGTTAGGTTAGGTTAGGTTACGTTGGGTTAGGTTAAATTGGGTTGGGTTAGGTTAGCTTAGGTTAGGTTAGGTTTGGTTAGGTTAGGTTAGGCTAGGTTAGGTTAGGTTAGGTTAGGTTAGGTTGGGTTAGGTTAGGTTAGGTTAGGTTTGGTTAGGTTAGGTTAGGTTAGGTTAGGCTGGGTTGGGTTGGGTTGGGTTAGGTTAGGTTAGGTTAGGTTGGGTTAGGTTAGCTTAGGTTAGGTTAGGTTAGGTTAGATTGGGTTAGGTTAGGTTGGGTTGGGTTGGGTTGTTTAGGTTAGGTTAGGTTGGGTTGGGTTACGTTAGGTTAGGTTAGGTTGGGTTGGGTTAGGTGAGGTTAGGTTGGGTTGGGTTAGGTTAGGTTAGGTTAGGTTAGGTTGGGTTAGGTTAGCTTAGGTTAGGTTAGGTTAGGTTAGGTTAGGTTGGGTTAGGTTAGGTTAGGTTAGGTTACGTTAGGTTAGGTTAGGTTGGGTTGGGTTAGGTGAGGTTAGGTTGGGTTGGGTAAGGTAAGGTTAGGTGAGGTTAGGTTGGTTTAGGTTAGGTTAGGTTAGGTTAGGTTAGGTTAGTTTAGGTTAGGTTAGGTTAGGTTAGGTTAGGTTTGGTTAGGTTAGGTTAGGTTAGGTTAGTCTGGGTTGGGTTGGGTTGGGTTAGGTTAGGTTAGGTTAGCTTGGGTTGGGTTGGGTTAGGTTAGGTTAGGTTGGGTTGGGTTAGGTTAGGTTAGGTTAGCTTGGGTTAGGTTAGGTTAGGTTAGGTTAGGTTGGGTTGGGTTGGGTTAGGTTAGATTAGGTTAGGTTAGGTTAGGTTAGGTTAGGTTGGGTTAGGTTAGGTTAGGTTAGGTTTGGTTAGGTTAGGTTAGGTTTGGTTAGGCTAGGTTGGGTTGAGTTGGGTTAGGTTAGGTTAGGTTAGCTTGGGTTGGGTTGGGTTAGGTTAGGTTAGGTTGGGTTGGGTTAGGTTAGGTTAGGTTAGCTTGGGTTGGGTTAGGTTAGGTTAGGTTAGGTTAGGTTACGTTGGGTTAGGTTAGGTTAGGTTAGGTTAGGTTAGGTTGGGTTGGGTTGGGTTGGGTTAGGTTAGGTTAGGTTAGGTTGGTTTGGGTTAGGTTAGATTAGGTTAGGTTGGGTTAGGTTAGCTTGGGTTAGGTTAGGTTAGGTTAGGTTAGGTTAGGTTAGGTTGGGTTGGGTTAGGTTAGATTAGGTTAGGTTGGGTTAGGTTAGCTTAGGTTAGGTTAGGTTAGGTTAGGTTAGGTTAGGTTAGGTTGGGTTGGGTTGGGTTAGGTTAGGTTAGGTTAGGTTGGGTTGGGTTAGGTTAGATTAGGTTAGGTTAGGTTGGGTTAGGTTAGGTTAGGTTAGGTTGGGTTAGGTTAGGTTGGGTTGGGTTGGGTTAGGTTAGGTTAGGTTGGGTTGGGTTAGGTTAGGTTAGGTTAGGTTAGGTTAGGTTAGGTTGGGTTGGGTTAGGTGAGGTTAGGTTGGGTTGGGTTAGGTTAGGTTAGGTTGGGTTAGGTTAGCTTAGGTTAGGTTAGGTTAGGTTAGGTTAGGTTGGGTAAGGTTAGGTTAGGTTAGGTTACGTTACATTAGGTTAGGTTAGGTTGGGTTGGGTTAGGTGAGGTTAGGTTGGGTTGGGTAAGGTAAGGTTAGGTTAGGTTAGGTTGGTTTAGGTTAGGTTAGGTTAGGTTAGGTTAGTTTAGGTTAGGTTAGGTTAGGTTTGGTTAGGTTAGGTTAGGCTGGGTTGGGTTGGGTTGGGTTAGGTTAGGTTAGGTTAGCTTGGGTTGGGTTGGGTTAGGTTAGGTTAGGTTGGGTTGGGTTAGGTTAGGTTAGGTTAGCTTGGGTTGGGTTAGGTTAGGTTAGGTTAGGTTAGGTTAAATTGGGTTGGGTTAGGTTAGCTTAGGTTAGGTTAGGTTAGGTTAGGTTGGGTTAGGTTAGGTTAGGTTAGGTTTGGTTAGGTTAGGTTAGGTTTGGTTAGGCTAGGTTGGGTTAAATTGGGTTGGGTTAGGTTAGGTTAGGTTACGTTGGGTTAGGTTAAATTGGGTTGGGTTAGGTTAGCTTAGGTTAGGTTAGGTTAGGTTAGGTTAGGTTAAATTGGGTTGGGTTAGGTTAGGTTAGGTTACGTTGGGTTAGGTTAAATTGGGTTGGGT
>NW_027464620.1:297500-300000 GCF_043290135.1 Rhipicephalus microplus
GTTGGGTTGGGTTAGGTTAGGTTGGGTTGGGTTAGGTTAGGTTAGGTTAGGTTGGGTTGGGTTGGGTTGGGTTAGGTTAGGTTAGGTTAGGTTAGGTTGGGTTAGGTTAGGTTAGGTTAGGTAAGGTTAGGTTAGGTTAGGTTAGGTTAGGCTGGGTTGGGTTGGGTTGGGTTAGGTTAGGTTAGGTCAGCTTGGGTTGGGTTAGGTTAGGTTAGGTTAGGTTAGGTTTGGTTAGGTTAGGTTAGGTTAGGTTAGGTTAGGTTGGGTTGGGTTAGGTTAGGTTAGGTTAGGTTAAATTGGGTTGGGTTAGGTTAGGTTAGGTTACGTTGGGTTAGGTTAAATTGGGTTGGGTTAGGTTAGCTTAGGTTAGGTTAGGTTAGGTTAGGTTAGGTTAAATAGGGTTGGGTTAGGTTAGGTTAGGTTACGTTGGGTTAGGTTAAATTGGGTTGGGTTAGGTTAGCTTAGGTTAGGTTAGGTTAGGTTAGGTTTGGTTAGGTTAGGTTAGGCTAGGTTAGGTTAGGTTAGGTTAGGTTAGGTTGGGTTAGGTTAGGTTAGGTTAGGTTTGGTTAGGTTAGGTTAGGTTAGGTTAGGCTGGGTTGGGTTGGGTTGGGTTAGGTTAGGTTAGGTTAGCTTGGGTTGGGTTGGGTTAGGTTAGGTTAGGTTGGGTTGGGTTAGGTTAGGTTAGGTTAGGTTGCGTAGGGTTAGGTTAGGTTAGGTTAGATTACGTTGGGTTAGGTTAGGTTAGGTTAGGTTAGGTTAGGTTAGGTTGGGTTAGGTTAGGTTAGGTTAGGTTAGGTTAGGCTGGGTTGGGTTGGGCTGGGTTAGGTTAGGTTAGGTTAGGTTAGGTTGGGTTAGGTTAGGTTAGGTTAGGTTAGGTTAGGTTGGGTTGGGTTAGGTTAGATTAGGTTAGGTTAGGTTGGGTTGGGTTAGGTTAGGTTAGGTTAGGTTAGGTTAGGTTTGGTTGGGTTGGGTTGGGTTAGGTTAGGTTAGGTTAGGTTGGGTTGGGTTAGGTTAGATTAGGTTAGGTTAGGTTGGGTTAGGTTAGGTTAGGTTAGGTTGGGTTAGGTTAGGTTGGGTTGGGTTGGGTTAGGTTAGGTTAGGTTAGGTTAGGTTGGGTTGGGTTGGGTTGGGTTGGGTTAGGTTAGGTTAGGTTAGTTTAGGTTGGGTTAGGTTAGGTTGGGTTGGGTTAGGTTAGGTTAGGTTAGGTTGGTTTGGGTTAGGTTAGGTTAGGTTGGGTTAGGTTAGGTTAGGTTAGGTTTGGTTTGGTTGGGTTAGGTCAGGTCAGGTTAGGTTAGGTTAGGTTGGGTTGGGTTGGGTTGTTTAGGTTAGGTTAGGTTGGGTTGGGTTACGTTAGGTTAGGTTAGGTTGGGTTGGGTTAGGTGAGGTTAGGTTGGGTTGGGTTAGGTTAGGTTAGGTTGGGTTAGGTTAGGTTAGCTTAGGTTAGGTTAGGTTAGGTTAGGTTAGGTTGGGTTGGGTTGGGTTAGGTTAGGTTAGGTTAGGTTAGGTTGGGTTGGGTTAGGTTAGGTTGGGTTAGGTTAGGTTAGGTTAGGTTAGGTTGGGTTAGGTTAGCTTAGGTTAGGTTAGGTTAGGTTAGGTTAGGTTAGATTGGGTTAGGTTAGGTTGGGTTGGGTTGGGTTGTTTAGGTTAGGTTAGGTTGGGTTGGGTTACGTTAGGTTAGGTTAGGTTGGGTTGGGTTAGGTGAGGTTAGGTTGGGTTGGGTTAGGTTAGGTTAGGTTAGGTTAGGTTGGGTTAGGTTAGCTTAGGTTAGGTTAGGTTAGGTTAGGTTAGGTTGGGTTAGGTTAGGTTAGGTTAGGTTAGGTTGGGTTGGGTTAGGTGAGGTTAGGTTGGGTTGGGTAAGGTAAGGTTAGGTTAGGTTAGGTTGGTTTAGGTTAGGTTAGGTTAGGTTAGGTTAGGTTAGTTTAGGTTAGGTTAGGTTAGGTTAGGTTTGGTTAGGTTAGGTTAGGTTAGGTTAGGCTGGGTTGGGTTGGGTTAGGTTAGGTTAGGTTAGCTTGGGTTGGGTTGGGTTAGGTTAGGTTAGGTTGGGTTGGGTTAGGTTAGGTTAGGTTAGCTTGGGTTGGGTTAGGTTAGGTTAGGTTAGGTTAGGTTGGGTTGGGTTGGGTTAGGTTAGATTAGGTTAGGTTAGTTTAGGTTAGGTTAGGTTAGGTTGCGTTAGGTTAGGTTAGGTTAGGTTTGGTTAGGTTAGGTTAGGTTTGGTTAGGCTAGGTTGGGTTGGGTTGGGTTAGGTTAGGTTAGGTTAGCTTGGGTTGGGTTGGGTTAGGTTAGGTTAGGTTGGGTTGGGTTAGGTTAGGTTAGGTTAGCTTGGGTTGGGTTAGGTTAGGTTAGGTTAGGTTAGGTTACGTTGGGTTAGGTTAGGTTAGGTTAGGTTGGGTTGGGTTGGGTTGGGTTAGGTTAGGTTAGGTTAGGTTGGGTTGGGTTAGGTTAGATTAGGTTAGGTTGGGTTAGGTTAGCTTAGGTTAGGTTAGGTTAGGTTAGGTTGGGT
>NW_027464620.1:302500-307500 GCF_043290135.1 Rhipicephalus microplus
CTAGGTTGGGTTGGGTTGGGTTAGGTTAGGTTAGGTTAGCTTGGGTTGGGTTGGGTTAGGTTAGGTTAGGTTGGGTTGGGTTAGGTTAGGTTAGGTTAGCTTGGGTTGGGTTAGGTTAGGTTAGGTTAGGTTAGGTTACGTTGGGTTAGGTTAGGTTAGGTTAGGTTAGGTTGGGTTGGGTTGGGTTGGGTTAGGTTAGGTTAGGTTAGGTTGGGTTGGGTTAGGTTAGATTAGGTTAGGTTGGGTTAGGTTAGCTTAGGTTAGGTTAGGTTAGGTTAGGTTAGGTTAGGTTGGGTTGGGTTGGGTTAGGTTAGGTTAGGTTAGGTTGGGTTGGGTTAGGTTAGATTAGGTTAGGTTAGGTTGGGTTAGGTTAGGTTAGGTTAGGTTGGGTTAGGTTAGGTTGGGTTGGGTTGGGTTAGGTTAGGTTAGGTTGGGTTGGGTTAGGTTAGGTTTGGTTAGGTTGGGTTGGGTTGGGTTAGGTTAGGTTAGGTTAGGTTGGGTTAGGTCAGGTTGGGTTGGGTTAGGTTAGGTTAGATTAGGTTGGGTTAGGTTAGGTTAGGTTAGGTTTGGTTTGGTTGGGTTAGGTCAGGTTAGGTTAGGTTAGGTCAGGTTAGGTTAGGTTAGGTTAGGTTTGGTTAGGTTGGGTTAGGTTAGGTTAGGTTAGGTTGGGTTGGGTTGGGTTGTTTAGGTTAGGTTAGGTTGGGTTGGGTTAGGTTAGGTTAGGTTAGGTTGGGTTAGGTTAAATTGGGTTGGGTTAGGTTAGGTTAGGTTAGGTTAGGTTAGGTTAGGTTTGGTTAGGTTAGGTTAGGTTAGGTTAGGCTGGGTTAGGTTAGGTTAGGTTGGGTTGGGTTGGGTTAGGTTAGGTTGGGTTGGGTTAGGTTAGGTTAGGTTAGGTTGGGTTGGGTTGGGTTGGGTTAGGTTAGGTTAGGTTAGGTTAGGTTGGGTTAGGTTAGGTTAGGTTAGGTAAGGTTAGGTTAGGTTAGGTTAGGTTAGGCTGGGTTGGGTTGGGTTGGGTTAGGTTAGGTTAGGTCAGCTTGGGTTGGGTTAGGTTAGGTTAGGTTAGGTTAGGTTTGGTTAGGTTAGGTTAGGTTAGGTTAGGTTAGGTTGGGTTGGGTTAGGTTAGGTTAGGTTAGGTTAAATTGGGTTGGGTTAGGTTAGGTTAGGTTACGTTGGGTTAGGTTAAATTGGGTTGGGTTAGGTTAGCTTAGGTTAGGTTAGGTTAGGTTAGGTTAGGTTAAATTGGGTTGGGTTAGGTTAGGTTAGGTTACGTTGGGTTAGGTTAAATTGGGTTGGGTTAGGTTAGCTTAGGTTAGGTTAGGTTAGGTTAGGTTTGGTTAGGTTAGGTTAGGCTAGGTTAGGTTAGGTTAGGTTAGGTTAGGTTGGGTTAGGTTAGGTTAGGTTAGGTTTGGTTAGGTTAGGTTAGGTTAGGTTAGGCTGGGTTGGGTTGGGTTGGGTTAGGTTAGGTTAGGTTAGCTTGGGTTGGGTTGGGTTAGGTTAGGTTAGGTTGGGTTGGGTTAGGTTAGGTTAGGTTAGGTTGCGTAGGGTTAGGTTAGGTTAGGTTAGATTACGTTGGGTTAGGTTAGGTTAGGTTAGGTTAGGTTAGGTTAGGTTGGGTTAGGTTAGGTTAGGTTAGGTTAGGTTAGGCTGGGTTGGGTTGGGCTGGGTTAGGTTAGGTTAGGTTAGGTTAGGTTGGGTTAGGTTAGGTTAGGTTAGGTTAGGTTAGGTTGGGTTGGGTTAGGTTAGATTAGGTTAGGTTAGGTTGGGTTGGGTTAGGTTAGGTTAGGTTAGGTTAGGTTAGGTTTGGTTGGGTTGGGTTGGGTTAGGTTAGGTTAGGTTAGGTTGGGTTGGGTTAGGTTAGATTAGGTTAGGTTAGGTTGGGTTAGGTTAGGTTAGGTTAGGTTGGGTTAGGTTAGGTTGGGTTGGGTTGGGTTAGGTTAGGTTAGGTTAGGTTAGGTTGGGTTGGGTTGGGTTGGGTTGGGTTAGGTTAGGTTAGGTTAGTTTAGGTTGGGTTAGGTTAGGTTGGGTTGGGTTAGGTTAGGTTAGGTTAGGTTGGTTTGGGTTAGGTTAGGTTAGGTTGGGTTAGGTTAGGTTAGGTTAGGTTTGGTTTGGTTGGGTTAGGTCAGGTCAGGTTAGGTTAGGTTAGGTTGGGTTGGGTTGGGTTGTTTAGGTTAGGTTAGGTTGGGTTGGGTTACGTTAGGTTAGGTTAGGTTGGGTTGGGTTAGGTGAGGTTAGGTTGGGTTGGGTTAGGTTAGGTTAGGTTGGGTTAGGTTAGGTTAGCTTAGGTTAGGTTAGGTTAGGTTAGGTTAGGTTGGGTTGGGTTGGGTTAGGTTAGGTTAGGTTAGGTTAGGTTGGGTTGGGTTAGGTTAGGTTGGGTTAGGTTAGGTTAGGTTAGGTTAGGTTGGGTTAGGTTAGCTTAGGTTAGGTTAGGTTAGGTTAGGTTAGGTTAGATTGGGTTAGGTTAGGTTGGGTTGGGTTGGGTTGTTTAGGTTAGGTTAGGTTGGGTTGGGTTACGTTAGGTTAGGTTAGGTTGGGTTGGGTTAGGTGAGGTTAGGTTGGGTTGGGTTAGGTTAGGTTAGGTTAGGTTAGGTTGGGTTAGGTTAGCTTAGGTTAGGTTAGGTTAGGTTAGGTTAGGTTGGGTTAGGTTAGGTTAGGTTAGGTTAGGTTGGGTTGGGTTAGGTGAGGTTAGGTTGGGTTGGGTAAGGTAAGGTTAGGTTAGGTTAGGTTGGTTTAGGTTAGGTTAGGTTAGGTTAGGTTAGGTTAGTTTAGGTTAGGTTAGGTTAGGTTAGGTTTGGTTAGGTTAGGTTAGGTTAGGTTAGGCTGGGTTGGGTTGGGTTAGGTTAGGTTAGGTTAGCTTGGGTTGGGTTGGGTTAGGTTAGGTTAGGTTGGGTTGGGTTAGGTTAGGTTAGGTTAGCTTGGGTTGGGTTAGGTTAGGTTAGGTTAGGTTAGGTTGGGTTGGGTTGGGTTAGGTTAGATTAGGTTAGGTTAGTTTAGGTTAGGTTAGGTTAGGTTGCGTTAGGTTAGGTTAGGTTAGGTTTGGTTAGGTTAGGTTAGGTTTGGTTAGGCTAGGTTGGGTTGGGTTGGGTTAGGTTAGGTTAGGTTAGCTTGGGTTGGGTTGGGTTAGGTTAGGTTAGGTTGGGTTGGGTTAGGTTAGGTTAGGTTAGCTTGGGTTGGGTTAGGTTAGGTTAGGTTAGGTTAGGTTACGTTGGGTTAGGTTAGGTTAGGTTAGGTTGGGTTGGGTTGGGTTGGGTTAGGTTAGGTTAGGTTAGGTTGGGTTGGGTTAGGTTAGATTAGGTTAGGTTGGGTTAGGTTAGCTTAGGTTAGGTTAGGTTAGGTTAGGTTGGGTTGGGTTGGGTTAGGTTAGGTTAGGTTAGGTTGGGTTGGGTTAGGTTAGATTAGGTTAGGTTAGGTTGGGTTAGGTTAGGTTAGGTTGGGTTAGGTTAGGTTGGGTTGGGTTGGGTTAGGTTAGGTTAGGTTGGGTTGGGTTAGGTTAGTTTAGGTTAGGTTGGGTTGGGTTGGGTTGGGTTAGGTTAGGTTAGGTTAGGTTGGGTTAGGTTAGGTTGGGTTGGGTTAGGTTAGGTTGGGTTAGGTTAGGTTAGGTTAGGTTTGGTTTGGTTGGGTTGGGTTGGGTTGGGTTGGGTTAGGTTAGGTTAGGTTAGGTTAGGTTGGGTTAGGTTAGGTTGGGTTGGGTTAGGTTAGGTTAGGTTAGGTTGGGTTAGGTTAGGTTAGGTTAGGTTTGGTTTGGTTGGGTTAGGTCAGGTTAGGTTAGGTTAGGTTAGGTTAGGTTAGGTTAGGTTTGGTTGGGTTGGGTTGGGTTGTTTAGGTTAGGTTAGGTTGGGTTGGGTTACGTTAGGTTAGGTTAGGTTGGGTTGGGTTAGGTGAGGTTAGGTTGCATTGGGTTAGGTTAGGTTAGGTTAGGTTAGGTTGGGTTAGGTTAGCTTAGGTTAGGTTAGGTTAGGTTAGGTTAGGTTAGGTTGGGTTGGGTTGGGTTAGGTTAGGTTAGGTTAGGTTCGGTTGGGTTAGGTTAGATTAGGTTAGGTTAGGTTGGGTTAGGTTAGGTTAGGTTAGGTTGGGTTAGGTTAGGTTGGGTTGGGTTGGGTTAGGTTAGGTTAGGTTGGGTTGGGTTAGGTTAGGTTAGGTTAGGTTGGGTTGGGTTGGGTTAGGTTAGGTTAGGTTGGGTTAGGTTAGGTTGGGTTGGGTTAGGTTAGGTTAGGTTAGGTTGGGTTAGGTTAGGTTAGGTTAGGTTTGGTTTGGTTGGGTTAGGTCAGGTTAGGTTAGGTTAGGTCAGGTTAGGTTAGGTTAGGTTAGGTTAGGTTTGGTTAGGTTAGGTTAGGTTAGGTTAGGTTGGGTTGGGTTGGGTTGTTTAGGTTAGGTTAGGTTGGGTTGGGTTACGTTAGGTTAGGTTAGGTTAGGTTGGGTTAGGTGAGGTTAGGTTGGGTTGGGTTAGGTTAGGTTAGGTTAGGTTGGGTTAGGTTAGCTTAGGTTAGGTTAGGTTAGGTTAGGTTAGGTTAGGTTGGGTTGGGTTAGGTTAGGTTAGGTTAGGTTGGGTTGGGTTAGGTTAGGTTAGGTTAGGTTAGGTTAGGTTAGGTTGGGTTGGGTTAGGTTAGGTTAGGTTAGGTTAGGTTAGGTTAGATTAGGTTAGGTTGGGTTGGGTTGGGGTGTTTTAGGTTAGGTTAGGTTGGGTTGGGTTACGTTAGGTTAGGTTAGGTTGGGTTGGGTTAGGTGAGGTTAGGTTGGGTTGGGTTAGGTTAGGTTAGGTTAGGTTAGGTTGGGGTAGGTTAGCTTAGGTTAGGTTAGGTTAGGTTAGGTTAGGTTGGGTTAGGTTAGGTTAGGTTAGGTTACGTTAGGTTAGGTTAGGTTGGGTTGGGTTAGGTGAGGTTAGGTTGGGTTGGGTAAGGTTAGGTTAGGTTAGGTTAGGTTGGTTTAGGTTAGGTTAGGTTAGGTTAGGTTAGTTTAGGTTAGGTTTGGTTAGGTTAGGTTAGGTTTGGTTAGGTTAGGTTAGG
>NW_027464620.1:317500-330000 GCF_043290135.1 Rhipicephalus microplus
GTTAGGTTAGGTTGGGTTGGGTTAGGTTAGGTTAGGTTAGGTTGGGTTAGGTTAAATTGGGTTGGGTTAGGTTAGGTTAGGTTAGGTTAGGTTAGGTTAGGTTAGGTTTGGTTAGGTTAGGTTAGGTTAGGTTAGGCTGGGTTAGGTTAGGTTAGGTTGGGTTGGGTTGGGTTAGGTTAGGTTGGGTTGGGTTAGGTTAGGTTAGGTTAGGTTGGGTTGGGTTGGGTTGGGTTAGGTTAGGTTAGGTTAGGTTAGGTTGGGTTAGGTTAGGTTAGGTTAGGTAAGGTTAGGTTAGGTTAGGTTAGGTTAGGCTGGGTTGGGTTGGGTTGGGTTAGGTTAGGTTAGGTCAGCTTGGGTTGGGTTAGGTTAGGTTAGGTTAGGTTAGGTTTGGTTAGGTTAGGTTAGGTTAGGTTAGGTTGGGTTGGGTTAGGTTAGGTTAGGTTAGGTTAAATTGGGTTGGGTTAGGTTAGGTTAGGTTACGTTGGGTTAGGTTAAATTGGGTTGGGTTAGGTTAGCTTAGGTTAGGTTAGGTTAGGTTAGGTTAGGTTAAATTGGGTTGGGTTAGGTTAGGTTAGGTTACGTTGGGTTAGGTTAAATTGGGTTGGGTTAGGTTAGCTTAGGTTAGGTTAGGTTAGGTTAGGTTTGGTTAGGTTAGGTTAGGCTAGGTTAGGTTAGGTTAGGTTAGGTTAGGTTGGGTTAGGTTAGGTTAGGTTAGGTTTGGTTAGGTTAGGTTAGGTTAGGTTAGGCTGGGTTGGGTTGGGTTGGGTTAGGTTAGGTTAGGTTAGCTTGGGTTGGGTTGGGTTAGGTTAGGTTAGGTTGGGTTGGGTTAGGTTAGGTTAGGTTAGGTTGCGTAGGGTTAGGTTAGGTTAGGTTAGATTACGTTGGGTTAGGTTAGGTTAGGTTAGGTTAGGTTAGGTTAGGTTGGGTTAGGTTAGGTTAGGTTAGGTTAGGTTAGGCTGGGTTGGGTTGGGCTGGGTTAGGTTAGGTTAGGTTAGGTTAGGTTGGGTTAGGTTAGGTTAGGTTAGGTTAGGTTAGGTTGGGTTGGGTTAGGTTAGATTAGGTTAGGTTAGGTTGGGTTGGGTTAGGTTAGGTTAGGTTAGGTTAGGTTAGGTTTGGTTGGGTTGGGTTGGGTTAGGTTAGGTTAGGTTAGGTTGGGTTGGGTTAGGTTAGATTAGGTTAGGTTAGGTTGGGTTAGGTTAGGTTAGGTTAGGTTGGGTTAGGTTAGGTTGGGTTGGGTTGGGTTAGGTTAGGTTAGGTTAGGTTAGGTTGGGTTGGGTTGGGTTGGGTTGGGTTAGGTTAGGTTAGGTTAGTTTAGGTTGGGTTAGGTTAGGTTGGGTTGGGTTAGGTTAGGTTAGGTTAGGTTGGTTTGGGTTAGGTTAGGTTAGGTTAGGTTGGGTTAGGTTAGGTTAGGTTAGGTTTGGTTTGGTTGGGTTAGGTCAGGTCAGGTTAGGTTAGGTTAGGTTGGGTTGGGTTGGGTTGTTTAGGTTAGGTTAGGTTGGGTTGGGTTACGTTAGGTTAGGTTAGGTTGGGTTGGGTTAGGTGAGGTTAGGTTGGGTTGGGTTAGGTTAGGTTAGGTTGGGTTAGGTTAGGTTAGCTTAGGTTAGGTTAGGTTAGGTTAGGTTAGGTTGGGTTGGGTTGGGTTAGGTTAGGTTAGGTTAGGTTAGGTTGGGTTGGGTTAGGTTAGGTTGGGTTAGGTTAGGTTAGGTTAGGTTAGGTTGGGTTAGGTTAGCTTAGGTTAGGTTAGGTTAGGTTAGGTTAGGTTAGATTGGGTTAGGTTAGGTTGGGTTGGGTTGGGTTGTTTAGGTTAGGTTAGGTTGGGTTGGGTTACGTTAGGTTAGGTTAGGTTGGGTTGGGTTAGGTGAGGTTAGGTTGGGTTGGGTTAGGTTAGGTTAGGTTAGGTTAGGTTGGGTTAGGTTAGCTTAGGTTAGGTTAGGTTAGGTTAGGTTAGGTTGGGTTAGGTTAGGTTAGGTTAGGTTAGGTTGGGTTGGGTTAGGTGAGGTTAGGTTGGGTTGGGTAAGGTAAGGTTAGGTTAGGTTAGGTTGGTTTAGGTTAGGTTAGGTTAGGTTAGGTTAGGTTAGTTTAGGTTAGGTTAGGTTAGGTTAGGTTTGGTTAGGTTAGGTTAGGTTAGGTTAGGCTGGGTTGGGTTGGGTTAGGTTAGGTTAGGTTAGCTTGGGTTGGGTTGGGTTAGGTTAGGTTAGGTTGGGTTGGGTTAGGTTAGGTTAGGTTAGCTTGGGTTGGGTTAGCTTAGGTTAGGTTAGGTTGGGTTGGGTTGGGTTAGGTTAGATTAGGTTAGGTTAGGTTAGGTTAGGTTAGGTTAGGTTGCGTTAGGTTAGGTTAGGTTAGGTTTGGTTAGGTTAGGTTAGGTTTGGTTAGGCTAGGTTGGGTTGGGTTGGGTTAGGTTAGGTTAGGTTAGCTTGGGTTGGGTTGGGTTAGGTTAGGTTAGGTTGGGTTGGGTTAGGTTAGGTTAGGTTAGCTTGGGTTGGGTTAGGTTAGGTTAGGTTAGGTTAGGTTACGTTGGGTTAGGTTAGGTTAGGTTAGGTTGGGTTGGGTTGGGTTGGGTTAGGTTAGGTTAGGTTAGGTTGGGTTGGGTTAGGTTAGATTAGGTTAGGTTGGGTTAGGTTAGCTTAGGTTAGGTTAGGTTAGGTTAGGTTGGGTTGGGTTGGGTTAGGTTAGGTTAGGTTAGGTTGGGTTGGGTTAGGTTAGATTAGGTTAGGTTAGGTTGGGTTAGGTTAGGTTAGGTTGGGTTAGGTTAGGTTGGGTTGGGTTGGGTTAGGTTAGGTTAGGTTGGGTTGGGTTAGGTTAGTTTAGGTTAGGTTGGGTTGGGTTAGGTTGGGTTAGGTTAGGTTAGGTTAGGTTGGGTTAGGTTAGGTTGGGTTGGGTTAGGTTAGGTTGGGTTAGGTTAGGTTAGGTTAGGTTTGGTTTGGTTGGGTTGGGTTGGGTTGGGTTGGGTTAGGTTAGGTTAGGTTAGGTTAGGTTGGGTTAGGTTAGGTTGGGTTGGGTTAGGTTAGGTTAGGTTAGGTTGGGTTAGGTTAGGTTAGGTTAGGTTTGGTTTGGTTGGGTTAGGTCAGGTTAGGTTAGGTTAGGTTAGGTTAGGTTAGGTTAGGTTTGGTTGGGTTGGGTTGGGTTGTTTAGGTTAGGTTAGGTTGGGTTGGGTTACGTTAGGTTAGGTTAGGTTGGGTTGGGTTAGGTGAGGTTAGGTTGCGTTGGGTTAGGTTAGGTTAGGTTAGGTTGGGTTAGGTTAGCTTAGGTTAGGTTAGGTTAGGTTAGGTTAGGTTAGGTTGGGTTGGGTTGGGTTAGGTTAGGTTAGGTTAGGTTCGGTTGGGTTAGGTTAGATTAGGTTAGGTTAGGTTGGGTTAGGTTAGGTTAGGTTAGGTTGGGTTAGGTTAGGTTGGGTTGGGTTGGGTTAGGTTAGGTTAGGTTGGGTTGGGTTAGGTTAGGTTAGGTTAGGTTGGGTTGGGTTGGGTTAGGTTAGGTTAGGTTGGGTTAGGTTAGGTTGGGTTGGGTTAGGTTAGGTTAGGTTAGGTTGGGTTAGGTTAGGTTAGGTTAGGTTTGGTTTGGTTGGGTTAGGTCAGGTTAGGTTAGGTTAGGTCAGGTTAGGTTAGGTTAGGTTAGGTTAGGTTTGGTTAGGTTAGGTTAGGTTAGGTTAGGTTGGGTTGGGTTGGGTTGTTTAGGTTAGGTTAGGTTGGGTTGGGTTACGTTAGGTTAGGTTAGGTTAGGTTGGGTTAGGTGAGGTTAGGTTGGGTTGGGTTAGGTTAGGTTAGGTTAGGTTGGGTTAGGTTAGCTTAGGTTAGGTTAGGTTAGGTTAGGTTAGGTTAGGTTGGGTTGGGTTAGGTTAGGTTAGGTTAGGTTGGGTTGGGTTAGGTTAGGTTAGGTTAGGTTAGGATAGGTTGGGTTGGGTTAGGTTAGGTTAGGTTAGGTTAGGTTAGATTAGGTTAGGTTGGGTTGGGTTGGGGTGTTTTAGGTTAGGTTAGGTTGGGTTGGGTTACGTTAGGTTAGGTTAGGTTGGGTTGGGTTAGGTGAGGTTAGGTTGGGTTGGGTTAGGTTAGGTTAGGTTAGGTTAGGTTGGGGTAGGTTAGCTTAGGTTAGGTTAGGTTAGGTTAGGTTAGGTTGGGTTAGGTTAGGTTAGGTTAGGTTAGGTTACGTTAGGTTAGGTTAGGTTGGGTTGGGTTAGGTGAGGTTAGGTTGGGTTGGGTAAGGTTAGGTTAGGTTAGGTTAGGTTGGTTTAGGTTAGGTTAGGTTAGGTTAGGTTAGTTTAGGTTAGGTTTGGTTAGGTTAGGTTAGGTTTGGTTAGGTTAGGTTAGGTTAGGCTGGGTTGGGTTGGGTTGGGTTAGGTTAGGTTAGGTTAGCTTGGGTTGGGTTGGGTTAGGTTAGGTTAGGTTGGGTTGGGTTAGGTTAGGTTAGGTTAGCTTGGGTTGGGTTAGGTTAGGTTAGGTTAGGTTGGGTTGGGTTGGGTTAGGTTAGATTAGGTTAGGTTAGGTTAGGTTAGGTTGGGTTAGGTTAGGTTAGGTTAGGTTTGGTTAGGTTAGGTTAGGTTAGGTTAGGTTAGGTTAGGTTGGGTTGGGTTAGGTTAGGTTAGGTTAAATTGGGTTGGGTTAGGTTAGGTTAGGTTACGTTGGGTTAGGTTAAATTGGGTTGGGTTAGGTTAGGTTAGGTTAGGTTAGGTTAGGTTTGGTTAGGTTAGGTTAGGTTAGGTTAGGCTGGGTTAGGTTAGGTTAGGTTGGGTTGGGTTGGGTTAGGTTAGGTTAGGTTAGGTTGGGTTAGGTTAGGTTAGGTTAGGTTAGGTTAGGCTGGGTTGGGTTGGGTTGGGTTAGGTTAGGTTAGGTTAGCTTGGGTTGGGTTAGGTTATGTTAGGTTAGGTTAGGTTTGGTTAGGTTAGGTTAGGTTAGGTTAGGTTGGGTTGGGTTAGGTTAGGTTAGGTTAGGTTAAATTGGGTTGGGTTAGGTTAGGTTAGGTTACGTTGGGTTAGGTTGAATTGGGTTGGGTTAGGTTAGCTTAGGTTAGGATAGGTTAGGTTAGGTTAGGTTAAATTGGGTTGGGTTAGGTTAGGTTAGGTTACGTTGGGTTAGGTTAAATTGAGTTGGGTTAGGTTAGCTTAGGTTAGGTTAGGTTAGGTTAGGTTTGGTTAGGTTAGGTTAGGTTAGGTTAGGTTAGGTTGGGTTAGGTTAGGTTAGGTTAGGTTTGGTTAGGTTAGGTTAGGCTGGGTTGGGTTGGGTTGGGTTAGGTTAGGTTAGGTTAGCTTGGGTTGGGTTAGGTTAGGTTAGGTTGGCTTGGGTTAGGTTAGGTTAGGTTGCGTTGGGTCAGGTTAGGTTAGGTTAGATTACGTTGGGTTAGGTTAGGTTAGGTTAGGTTAGGTTAGGTTAGGTTAGGTTGGGTTAGGTTAGGTTAGGTTAGGTTAGGCTGGGTTGGGTTGGGTTGGGTTGGGTTAGGTTAGGTTAGGTTGGGTTAGGTTAGGTTAGGTTAGGTTAGGTTAGGTTGGGTTGGGTTAGGTTAGATTAGGTTAGGTTAGGTTGGGTTGGGTTAGGTTAGGTTAGGTTAGGTTAGGTTAGGTTTGGTTCGGTTGGGTTAGGTTAGGTTAGGTTGGGTTGGGTTAGGTTAGATTAGGTTAGGTTAGGGTGGGTTAGGTTAGGTTAGGTTAGGTTGGGTTGGGTTGGGTTAGGTTAGGTTAGGTTAGGTTAGGTTGGGTTGGGTTGGGTAGGGTTAGGTTAGGTTAGGTTAGGTTGGGTTAGGTTAGGTTGGGTTGGGTTAGGTTAGGTTAGGTTAGGTTGGGTTAGGTTAGGTTAGGTTAGGTTTGGTTTGGTTGGGTTAGGTCAGGTTAGGTTAGGTTAGGTTAGGTTAGGTTAGGTTAGGTTAGGTTGGGTTGGGTTGGGTTGTTTAGGTTAGGTTAGGTTGGGTTGGGTTACGTTAGGTTAGGTTAGGTTGGGTTGGGTTAGGTGAGGTTAGGTTGCGTTGGGTTAGGTTAGGTTAGGTTAGGTTAGGTTAGGTTGGGTTAGGTTAGTTTACGTTAGGTTAGGTTAGGTTAGGTTAGGTTGGGTTGGGTTGGGTTAGGTTAGGTTAGGTTGGGTTGGGTTAGGTTAGATTAGGTTAGGTTAGGTTGGGTTGGGTTAGGTTAGGTTAGGTTGGGTTAGGTTAGGTTGGGTTGGGTTGGGTTAGGTTAGGTTAGGTTTGGTTGGGTTAGGTTAGGTTAGGTTAGGTTGGGTTGGGTTGGGTTGGGTTAGGTTAGGTTAGGTTAGGTTGGGTTAGGTTAGGTTGGGTTGGGTTAGGTTAGGTTAGGTTAGGTTGGGTTAGGTTAGGTTAGGTTAGGTTTGGTTTGGTTGGGTTAGGTCAGGTTAGGTTAGGTTAGGTCAGGTTAGGTTAGGTTGGGTTAGGTTAGGTTAGGTTTGGTTAGGTTAGGTTAGGTTAGGTTAGGTTAGGTTGGGTTGGGTTGGGTTGTTTAGGTTAGGTTAGGTTGGGTTGGGTTACGTTAGGTTAGGTTAGGTTAGGTTGGGTTAGGTTAGGTTAGGTTAGGTTAGGTTAGGTTGGGTTGGGTTAGGTTAGGTTAGGTTAAATTGGGTTGGGTTAGGTTAGGTTAGGTTACGTTGGGTTAGGTTAAATTGGGTTGGGTTAGGTTAGGTTAGGTTAGGTTAGGTTAGGTTAGGTTTGGTTAGGTTAGGTTAGGTTAGGTTAGGCTGGGTTAGGTTAGGTTAGGTTGGGTTGGGTTGGGTTAGGTTAGGTTGGGTTGGGTTAGGTTAGGTTAGGTTGGGTTGGGTTGGGTTGGGTTAGGTTAGGTTAGGTTAGGTTAGGTTGGGTTAGGTTAGGTTAGGTTAGGTTAGGTTAGGCTGGGTTGGGTTAGGTTGGGTTAGGTTAGGTTAGGTTAGCTTGGGTTGGGTTAGGTTAGGTTAGGTTAGGTTAGGTTAGGTTAGGTTTGGTTAGGTTAGGTTAGGTTAGGTTAGGTTAGGTTGGGTTGGGTTAGGTTAGGTTAGGTTAGGTTAAATTGGGTTGGGTTTGGTTAGGTTAGGTTACGTTGGGTTAGGTTAAATTGGGTTGGGTTAGGTTAGCTTAGGTTAGGTTAGGTTAGGTTAGGTTAAATTGGGTTGGGTTAGGTTAGGTTAGGTTACGTTGGGTTAGGTTAAATTGGGTTGGGTTAGGTTAGCTTAGGTTAGGTTAGGTTAGGTTAGGTTTGGTTAGGTTAGGTTAGGCTAGGTTAGGTTAGGTTAGGTTAGGTTAGGTTAGGTTGGGTTAGGTTAGGTTAGGTTAGGTTTGGTTAGGTTAGGTTAGGCTGGGTTGGGTTGGGTTGGGTTAGGTTAGGTTAGGTTAGCTTGGGTTGGGTTGGGTTAGGTTAGGTTAGGTTGGGTTGGGTTAGGTTAGGTTAGGTTAGGTTGCGTTGGGTTAGGTTAGGTTAGGTTAGATTACGTTGGTTTAGGTTAGGTTAGGTTAGGTTAGGTTGGGTTAGGTTAGGTTAGGTTAGGTTAGGTTAGGCTGGGTTGGGTTGGGTTAGGTTAGGTTAGGTTAGGTTAGGTTAGGTTGGGTTAGGTTAGGTTAGGTTAGGTTAGGTTAGGTTGGGTTGGGTTAGGTTAGATTAGGTTAGGTTAGGTTGGGTTGGGTTAGGTTAGGTTAGGTTAGGTTAGGTTAGGTTTGGTTGGGTTGGGTTGGGTTAGGTTAGGTTAGGTTAGGTTGGGTTGGGTTAGGTTAGATTAGGTTAGGTTAGGTTGGGTTAGGTTAGGTTAGGTTAGGTTGGGTTAGGTTAGGTTGGGTTGGGTTGGGTTAGGTTAGGTTAGGTTAGGTTAGGTTGGGTTGGGTTGGGTTAGGTTAGGTTAGGTTAGGTTGGTTTGGGTTAGGTTAGGTTAGGTTAGGTTGGGTTAGGTTAGGTTAGGTTAGGTTTGGTTTGGTTGGGTTAGGTCAGGTCAAGTTAGGTTAGGTTAGGTTGGGTTGGGTTGGGTTGTTTAGGTTAGGTTAGGTTGGGTTGGGTTACGTTAGGTTAGGTTAGGTTGGGTTGGGTTAGGTGAGGTTAGGTTGGGTTGGGTTAGGTTAGGTTAGGTTGGGTTAGGTTAGGTTAGCTTAGGTTAGGTTAGGTTAGGTTAGGTTGGGTTGGGTTGGGTTAGGTTAGGTTAGGTTAGGTTGGGTTGGGTTAGGTTAGGTTGGGTTAGGTTAGGTTAGGTTAGGTTAGGTTGGGTTAGGTTAGCTTAGGTTAGGTTAGGTTAGGTTAGGTTAGATTGGGTTAGGTTAGGTTGGGTTGGGTTGGGTTGTTTAGGTTAGGTTAGGTTGGGTTGGGTTACGTTAGGTTAGGTTAGGTTGGGTTGGGTTAGGTGAGGTTAGGTTGGGTTGGGTTAGGTTAGGTTAGGTTAGGTTAGGTTGGGTTAGGTTAGCTTAGGTTAGGTTAGGTTAGGTTAGGTTAGGTTGGGTTAGGTTAGGTTAGGTTAGGTTAGGTTACGTTAGGTTAGGTTAGGTTGGGTTGGGTTAGGTGAGGTTAGGTTGGGTTGGGTAAGGTAAGGTTAGGTTAGGTTAGGTTGGTTTAGGTTAGGTTAGGTTAGGTTAGGTTACGTTAGTTTAGGTTAGGTTAGGTTAGGTTAGGTTAGGTTAGGTTAGGTTTGGTTAGGTTAGGTTAGGTTAGGCTGGGTTGGGTTGGGTTGGGTTAGGTTAGGTTAGGTTAGCTTGGGTTGGGTTGGGTTAGGTTAGGTTAGGTTGGGTTGGGTTAGGTTAGGTTAGGTTAGCTTGGGTTGGGTTAGGTTAGGTTAGGTTAGGTTAGGTTGGGTTGGGTTGGGTTAGGTTAGATTAGGTTAGGTTAGGTTAGGTTGGGTTAGGTTAGGTTAGGTTAGGTTTGGTTAGGTTAGGTTAGGTTTGGTTAGGCTAGGTTGGGTTGGGTTGGGTTAGGTTAGGTTAGGTTAGCTTGGGTTGGGTTGGGTTAGGTTAGGTTAGGTTGGGTTGGGTTAGGTTAGGTTAGGTTAGCTTGGGTTGGGTTAGGTTAGGTTAGGTTAGGTTAGGTTACGTTGGGTTAGGTTAGGTTAGGTTAGGTTAGGTTGGGTTGGGTTGGGTTGGGTTAGGTTAGGTTAGGTTAGGTTGGGTTGGGTTAGGTTAGATTAGGTTAGGTTGGGTTAGGTTAGCTTAGGTTAGGTTAGGTTAGGTTAGGTTAGGTTAGGTTAGGTTAGGTTGGGTTGGGTTAGGTTAGATTAGGTTAGGTTAGGTTGGGTTAGGTTAGGTTAGGTTATGTTGGGTTAGGTTAGGTTGGGTTGGGTTGGGTTAGGTTAGGTTAGGTTGGGTTGGGTTAGGTTAGGTTAGGTTAGGTTGGGTTGGGTTGGGTTGGGTTAGGTTAGGTTAGGTTGGGTTAGGTCAGGTTGGGTTGGGTTAGGTTAGGTTAGGTTAGGTTGGGTTAGGTTAGGTTAGGTTAGGTTTGGTTTGGTTGGGTTAGGTTAGGTTAGGTTAGGTTGGGTTGGGTTGGGTTGTTTAGGTTAGGTTAGGTTGGGTTGGGTTAGGTTAGGTTAGGTTAGGTTGGGTTAGGTTAAATTGGGTTGGGTTAGGTTAGGTTAGATTAGGTTAGGTTAGGTTAGGTTAGGTTAGGTTTGGTTAGGTTAGGTTAGGTTAGGTTAGGCTGGGTTAGGTTAGGTTAGGTTGGGTTGGGTTGGGTTAGGTTAGGTTGGGTTGGGTTAGGTTAGGTTAGGTTAGGTTGGGTTGGGTTGGGTTGGGTTAGGTTAGGTTAGGTTAGGTTAGGTTGGGTTAGGTTAGGTTAGGTTAGGTAAGGTTAGGTTAGGTTAGGTTAGGTTAGGCTGGGTTGGGTTGGGTTGGGTTAGGTTAGGTTAGGTCAGCTTGGGTTGGGTTAGGTTAGGTTAGGTTAGGTTAGGTTTGGTTAGGTTAGGTTAGGTTAGGTTAGGTTAGGTTGGGTTGGGTTAGGTTAGGTTAGGTTAGGTTAAATTGGGTTGGGTTAGGTTAGGTTAGGTTACGTTGGGTTAGGTTAAATAGGGTTGGGTTAGGTTAGCTTAGGTTAGGTTAGGTTAGGTTAGGTTAGGTTAAATTGGGTTGGGTTAGGTTAGGTTAGGTTACGTTGGGTTAGGTTAAATTGGGTTGGGTTAGGTTAGCTTAGGTTAGGTTAGGTTAGGTTAGGTTTGGTTAGGTTAGGTTAGGCTAGGTTAGGTTAGGTTAGGTTAGGTTAGGTTGGGTTAGGTTAGGTTAGGTTAGGTTTGGTTAGGTTAGGTTAGGTTAGGTTAGGCTGGGTTGGGTTGGGTTGGGTTAGGTTAGGTTAGGTTAGCTTGGGTTGGGTTGGGTTAGGTTAGGTTAGGTTGGGTTGGGTTAGGTTAGGTTAGGTTAGGTTGCGTAGGGTTAGGTTAGGTTAGGTTAGATTACGTTGGGTTAGGTTAGGTTAGGTTAGGTTAGGTTAGGTTAGGTTGGGTTAGGTTAGGTTAGGTTAGGTTAGGTTAGGCTGGGTTGGGTTGGGCTGGGTTAGGTTAGGTTAGGTTAGGTTAGGTTGGGTTAGGTTAGGTTAGGTTAGGTTAGGTTAGGTTGGGTTGGGTTAGGTTAGATTAGGTTAGGTTAGGTTGGGTTGGGTTAGGTTAGGTTAGGTTAGGTTAGGTTAGGTTTGGTTGGGTTGGGTTGGGTTAGGTTAGGTTAGGTTAGGTTGGGTTGGGTTAGGTTAGATTAGGTTAGGTTAGGTTGGGTTAGGTTAGGTTAGGTTAGGTTGGGTTAGGTTAGGTTGGGTTGGGTTGGGTTAGGTTAGGTTAGGTTAGGTTAGGTTGGGTTGGGTTGGGTTGGGTTGGGTTAGGTTAGGTTAGGTTAGTTTAGGTTGGGTTAGGTTAGGTTGGGTTGGGTTAGGTTATGTTAGGTTAGGTTGGTTTGGGTTAGGTTAGGTTAGGTTAGGTTGGGTTAGGTTAGGTTAGGTTAGGTTTGGTTTGGTTGGGTTAGGTCAGGTCAGGTTAGGTTAGGTTAGGTTGGGTTGGGTTGGGTTGTTTAGGTTAGGTTAGGTTGGGTTGGGTTACGTTAGGTTAGGTTAGGTTGGGTTGGGTTAGGTGAGGTTAGGTTGGGTTGGGTTAGGTTAGGTTAGGTTGGGTTAGGTTAGGTTAGCTTAGGTTAGGTTAGGTTAGGTTAGGTTAGGTTGGGTTGGGTTGGGTTAGGTTAGGTTAGGTTAGGTTAGGTTGGGTTGGGTTAGGTTAGGTTGGGTTAGGTTAGGTTAGGTTAGGTTAGGTTGGGTTAGGTTAGCTTAGGTTAGGTTAGGTTAGGTTAGGTTAGATTGGGTTAGGTTAGGTTGGGTTGGGTTGGGTTGTTTAGGTTAGGTTAGGTTGGGTTGGGTTACGTTAGGTTAGGTTAGGTTGGGTTGGGTTAGGTGAGGTTAGGTTGGGTTGGGTTAGGTTAGGTTAGGTTAGGTTAGGTTGGGTTAGGTTAGCTTAGGTTAGGTTAGGTTAGGTTAGGTTAGGTTGGGTTAGGTTAGGTTAGGTTAGGTTAGGTTACGTTAGGTTAGGTTAGGTTGGGTTGGGTTAGGTGAGGTTAGGTTGGGTTGGGTAAGGTAAGGTTAGGTTAGGTTAGGTTGGTTTAGGTTAGGTTAGGTTAGGTTAGGTTAGGTTAGTTTAGGTTAGGTTAGGTTAGGTTAGGTTAGGTTAGGTTTGGTTAGGTTAGGTTAGGTTAGGTTAGGCTGGGTTGGGTTGGGTTAGGTTAGGTTAGGTTAGCTTGGGTTGGGTTGGGTTAGGTTAGGTTAGGTTGGGTTGGGTTAGGTTAGGTTAGGTTAGCTTGGGTTGGGTTAGGTTAGGTTAGGTTAGGTTAGGTTGGGTTGGGTTGGGTTAGGTTAGATTAGGTTAGGTTAGGTTAGGTTAGGTTAGGTTAGGTTGCGTTAGGTTAGGTTAGGTTAGGTTTGGTTAGGTTAGGTTAGGTTTGGTTAGGCTAGGTTGGGTTGGGTTGGGTTAGGTTAGGTTAGGTTAGCTTGGGTTGGGTTGGGTTAGGTTAGGTTAGGTTGGGTTGGGTTAGGTTAGGTTAGGTTAGCTTGGGTTGGGTTAGGTTAGGTTAGGTTAGGTTACGTTGGGTTAGGTTAGGTTAGGTTAGGTTGGGTTGGGTTGGGTTGGGTTAGGTTAGGTTAGGTTAGGTTGGGTTGGGTTAGGTTAGATTAGGTTAGGTTGGGTTAGGTTAGCTTAGGTTAGGTTAGGTTAGGTTAGGTTAGGTTGGGTTGGGTTGGGTTAGGTTAGGTTAGGTTAGGTTGGGTTGGGTTAGGTTAGATTAGGTTAGGTTAGGTTGGGTTAGGTTAGGTTAGGTTGGGTTAGGTTAGGTTGGGTTGGGTTGGGTTAGGTTAGGTTAGGTTGGGTTGGGTTAGGTTAGTTTAGGTTAGGTTGGGTTGGGTTGGGTTGGGTTAGGTTAGGTTACGTTAGGTTGGGTTAGGTTAGGTTGGGTTGGGTTAGGTTAGGTTGGGTTAGGTTAGGTTAGGTTAGGTTTGGTTTGGTTGGGTTAGGTCAGGTTAGGTTAGGTTAGGTCAGGTTAGGTTAGGTTAGGTTAGGTTTGGTTAGGTTAAGTTAGGTTAGGTTAGGTTAGGTTGGGTTGGGTTGGGTTGTTTAGGT
>NW_027464620.1:335000-340000 GCF_043290135.1 Rhipicephalus microplus
AGGTTAGGTTAGGTTAGGTTGGGTTGGGTTAGGTTAGGTTGGGTTAGGTTAGGTTAGGTTAGGTTAGGTTGGGTTAGGTTAGCTTAGGTTAGGTTAGGTTAGGTTAGATTGGGTTAGGTTAGGTTGGGTTGGGTTGGGTTGTTTAGGTTAGGTTAGGTTGGGTTGGGTTACGTTAGGTGAGGTTAGGTTGGGTTGGGTTAGGTGAGGTTAGGTTGGGTTGGGTTAGGTTAGGTTAGGTTAGGTTGGGTTAGGTTAGCTTAGGTTAGGTTAGGTTAGGTTAGGTTAGGTTGGGTTAGGTTAGGTTAGGTTAGGTTAGGTTACGTTAGGTTAGGTTACGTTGGGTTGGGTTAGGTGAGGTTAGGTTGGGTTGGGTAAGGTAAGATTAGGTTAGGTTAGGTTGGTTTAGGTTAGGTTAGGTTAGGTTAGGTTAGGTTAGTTTAGGTTAGGTTAGGTTAGGTTAGGTTAGGTTTGGTTAGGTTAGGTTAGGTTAGATTAGGCTGGGTTGGGTTGGGTTAGGTTAGGTTAGGTTAGCTTGGGTTGGGTTGGGTTAGGTTAGGTTAGGTTGGGTTGGGTTAGGTTAGGTTAGGTTAGCTTGGGTTGGGTTAGGTTAGGTTAGGTTAGGTTAGGTTGGGTTGGGTTGGGTTAGGTTAGATTAGGTTAGGTTAGGTTGGGTTGGGTTGGGTTAGGTTAGGTTAGGTTAGCTTGGGTTGGGTTGGGTTAGGTTAGGTTAGGTTGGGTTGGGTTAGGTTAGGTTAGGTTAGCTTGGGTTGGGTTAGGTTAGGTTAGGTTAGGTTAGGTTACGTTGGGTTAGGTTAGGTTAGGTTAGGTTAGGTTGGGTTGGGTTGGGTTGGGTTAGGTTAGGTTAGGTTAGGTTGGGTTGGGTTAGGTTAGATTAGGTTAGGTTGGGTTAGGTTAGCTTAGGTTAGGTTAGGTTAGGTTAGGTTAGGTTAGGTTGGGTTGGGTTGGGTTAGGTTAGGTTAGGTTAGGTTAGGTTGGGTTGGGTTAGGTTAGATTAGGTTAGGTTAGGTTGGGTTAGGTTAGGTTAGGTTAGGTTGGGTTAGGTTAGGTTGGGTTGGGTTGGGTTAGGTTAGGTTAGGTTGGGTTGGGTTAGGTTAGGTTAGGTTGGGTTGGGTTAGGTTAGGTTAGGTTAGGTTGGGTTGGGTTAGGTGAGGTTAGGTTGGGTTGGGTTAGGTTAGGTTAGGTTAGGTTAGGTTAGGTTGGGTTAGGTTAGCTTAGGTTAGGTTAGGTTAGGTTAGGTTAGGTTAGGTTGGGTTAGGTTAGGTTAGGTTAGGTTACGTTAGGTTAGGTTAGGTTGGGTTGGGTTAGGTGAGGTTAGGTTGGGTTGGGTAAGGTAAGGTTAGGTTAGGTTAGGTTGGTTTAGGTTAGGTTAGGTTAGGTTAGGTTAGTTTAGGTTAGGTTAGGTTAGGTTAGGTTAGGTTTGGTTAGGTTAGGTTAGGTTAGGTTAGGCTGGGTTGGGTTGGGTTGGGTTAGGTTAGGTTAGGTTAGCTTGGGTTGGGTTGGGTTAGGTTAGGTTAGGTTGGGTTGGGTTAGGTTAGGTTAGGTTAGCTTGGGTTGGGTTAGGTTAGGTTAGGTTAGGTTAGGTTGGGTTGGGTTGGGTTGGGTTAGGTTAGATTAGGTTAGGTTAGGTTAGGTTAGGTTAGGTTGGGTTAGGTTAGGTTAGGTTAGGTTTGGTTAGGTTAGGTTAGGTTTGGTTAGGCTAGGTTGGGTTGGGTTGGGTTAGGTTAGGTTAGGTTAGCTTGGGTTGGGTTGGGTTAGGTTAGGTTAGGTTAGGTTAGGTTACGTTGGGTTAGGTTAGGTTAGGTTAGGTTGGGTTGGGTTGGGTTGGGTTAGGTTAGGTTAGGTTAGGTTGGGTTGGGTTAGGTTAGATTAGGTTAGGTTGGGTTAGGTTAGCTTAGGTTAGGTTAGGTTAGGTTAGGTTAGGTTGGGTTGGGTTGGGTTAGGTTAGGTTAGGTTAGGTTGGGTTGGGTTAGGTTAGATTAGGTTAGGTTAGGTTGGGTTAGGTTAGGTTAGGTTAGGTTGGGTTAGGTTAGGTTGGGTTTGGTTGGGTTAGGTTAGGTTAGGTTGGGTTGGGTTAGGTTAGGTTAGGTTAGGTTGGGTTGGGTTGGGTTAGGTTGCGTTGGGTTAGGTTAGGTTAGGTTAGATTACGTTGGGTTAGGTTAGGTTAGGTTAGGTTAGGTTAGGTTGGGTTAGGTTAGGTTAGCTTAGGTTAGGTTAGGTTAGGTTAGGTTAGGTTGGGTTGGGTTAGGTTAGGTTGGGTTAGGTTAGGTTAGGTTAGGTTGGGTTAGGTTAGCTTAGGTTAGGTTAGGTTAGGTTAGATTGGGTTAGGTTGGGTTGGGTTGGGTTGTTTAGGTTAGGTTAGGTTGGGTTGGGTTACGTTAGGTGAGGTTAGGTTGGGTTGGGTTAGGTGAGGTTAGGTTGGGTTGGGTTAGGTTAGGTTAGGTTAGGTTGGGTTAGGTTAGCTTAGGTTAGGTTAGGTTAGGTTAGGTTAGGTTGGGTTAGGTTAGGTTAGGTTAGGTTACGTTAGGTTAGGTTAGGTTGGGTTGGGTTAGGTGAGGTTAGGTTGGGTTGGGTAAGGTAAGATTAGGTTAGGTTAGGTTGGTTTAGGTTAGGTTAGGTTAGGTTAGGTTAGTTTAGGTTAGGTTAGGTTAGGTTAGGTTTGGTTAGGTTAGGTTAGGTTAGGTTAGGCTGGGTTGGGTTGGGTTGGGTTAGGTTAGGTTAGGTTAGCTTGGGTTGGGTTGGGTTAGGTTAGGTTAGGTTGGGTTGGGTTAGGTTAGGTTAGGTTAGCTTGGGTTGGGTTAGGTTAGGTTAGGTTAGGTTAGGTTGGGTTGGGTTGGGTTAGGTTAGATTAGGTTAGGTTAGGTTAGGTTAGGTTAGGTTGGGTTAGGTTAGGTTAGGTTAGGTTTGGTTAGGTTAGGTTAGGTTTGGTTAGGTTAGGTTTGGTTAGGCTAGGTTGGGTTGGGTTGGGTTAGGTTAGGTTAGGTTAGCTTGGGTTGGGTTGGGTTAGGTTAGGTTAGGTTGGGTTGGGTTAGGTTAGGTTAGGTTAGCTTGGGTTGGGTTAGGTTAGGTTAGGTTAGGTTAGGTTAGGTTACGTTGGGTTAGGTTAGGTTAGGTTAGGTTAGGTTAGGTTGGGTTGGGTTGGGTTGGGTTAGGTTAGGTTAGGTTGGGTTGGGTTAGGTTAGATTAGGTTAGGTTGGGTTAGGTTAGGTTAGGTTAGGTTAGGTTAGGTTAGGTTAGGTTGGGTTGGGTTGGGTTAGGTTAGGTTAGGTTAGGTTGGGTTGGGTTAGGTTAGATTAGGTTAGGTTAGGTTGGGTTAGGTTAGGTTAGGTTAGGTTGGGTTAGGTTAGGTTGGGTTGGGTTGGGTTAGGTTAGGTTAGGTTGGGTTGGGTTAGGTTAGGTTAGGTTGGGTTGGGTTAGGTTAGGTTAGGTTAGGTTAGGTTGGGTTGGGTTAGGTGAGGTTAGGTTGGGTTGGGTTAGGTTAGGTTAGGTTAGGTTGGGTTAAGTTAGCTTAGGTTAGGTTAGGTTAGGTTAGGTTAGGTTAGGTTAGGTTGGGTTAGGTTAGGTTAGGTTAGGTTACGTTAGGTTAGGTTAGGTTGGGTTGGGTTAGGTGAGGTTAGGTTGGGTTGGGTAAGGTAAGGTTAGGTTAGGTTAGGTTGGTTTAGGTTAGGTTAGGTTAGGTTAGGTTAGGTTAGTTTAGGTTAGGTTAGGTTAGGTTAGGTTAGGTTTGGTTAGGTTAGGTTAGGTTAGGTTAGGTTGGGTTGGGTTGGGTTGGGTTAGGTTAGGTTAGGTTAGCTTGGGTTGGGTTGGGTTAGGTTAGGTTAGGTTGGGTTGGGTTAGGTTAGGTTAGGTTAGCTTGGGTTGGGTTAGGTTAGGTTAGGTTAGGTTAGGTTGGGTTGGGTTGGGTTGGGTTAGGTTAGATTAGGTTAGGTTAGGTTAGGTTAGGTTAGGTTGGGTTAGGTTAGGTTAGGTTAGGTTTGGTTAGGTTAGGTTAGGTTTGGTTAGGCTAGGTTGGGTTGGGTTGGGTTAGGTTAGGTTAGGTTAGCTTGGGTTGGGTTGGGTTAGGTTAGGTTAGGTTAGGTTAGGTTAGGTTACGTTGGGTTAGGTTAGGTTAGGTTAGGTTAGGTTGGGTTGGGTTGGGTTGGGTTAGGTTAGGTTAGGTTAGGTTGGGTTGGGTTAGGTTAGATTAGGTTAGGTTGGGTTAGGTTAGCTTAGGTTAGGTTAGGTTAGGTTAGGTTAGGTTAGGTTGGGTTGGGTTGGGTTAGGTTAGGTTAGGTTAGGTTGGGTTGGGTTAGGTTAGATTAGGTTAGGTTAGGTTGGGTTAGGTTAGGTTAGGTTAGGTTGGGTTAGGTTAGGTTGGGTTGGGTTGGGTTAGGTTAGGTTAGGTTGGGTTGGGTTAGGTTAGGTTAGGTTAGGTTGGGTTGGGTTGGGTTGGGTTAGGTTAGGTTAGGTTAGGTTGGGTTAGGTTAGGTTGGTTTGGGTTAGGTTAGGTTAGGTTAGGTTGGGTTAGGTTAGATTAGGTTAGGTTTGGTTTGGTTGGGTTAGGTTGGGTTGGGTTAGGTTAGGTTAGGTTAAATTGGGTTGGGTTAGGTTAGGTTAGGTTACGTTGGGTTAGGTCAAATTGGGTTGGGTTAGGTTAGGTTAGGTTAGGTTAGGTTAGGTTAGGTTAGGTTTGGTTAGGTTAGGTTAGGTTAGGTTAGGCTGGGTTAGGTTAGGTTAGGTTGGGTTGGGTTGGGTTAGGTTAGGTTGGGTTGGGTTAGGTTAGGTTAGGTTAGGTTGGGTTGGGTTGGGTTGGGTTAGGTTAGGTTAGGTTAGGTTAGGTTGGGTTAGGTTAGGTTAGGTTAGGTAAGGTTAGGTTAGGTTAGGTTAGGTTAGGCTGGGTTGGGTTGGGTTAGGTTAGGTTAGGTTAGCTTGGGTTGGGTTAGGTTAGGTTAGGTTAGGTTAGGTTAGGTTTGGTTAGGTTAGGTTAGGTTAGGTTAGGTTGT
>NW_027464620.1:342500-355000 GCF_043290135.1 Rhipicephalus microplus
AGGTTAAATTGGGTTGGGTTAGGTTAGGTTAGGTTACGTTGGGTTAGGTTAAATTGGGTTGGGTTAGGTTAGGTTAGGTTAGGTTAGGTTAGGTTAGGCTGGGTTAGGTTAGGTTAGGTTGGTTTGGGTTGGGTTAGGTTAGGTTGGGTTGGGTTAGGTTAGGTTAGGTTAGGTTGGGTTGGGTTGGGTTGGGTTGGGTTAGGTTAGGTTAGGTTAGGTTGGGTTAGGTTAGGTTAGGTTAGGTTAGGTTAGGTTAGGCTGGGTTGGGTTGGGTTAGGTTAGGTTAGGTTAGCTTGGGTTGGGTTAGGTTAGGTTAGGTTAGGTTAGGTTTGGTTAGGTTAGGTTAGGTTAGGTTAGGTTAGGTTGGGTTGGGTTAGGTTAGGTTAGGTTAGGTTAAATTGGGTTGGGTTAGGTTAGGTTAGGTTACGTTGGGTTAGGTTAAATTGGGTTGGGTTAGGTTAGCTTAGGTTAGGTTAGGTTAGGTTAGGTTAAATTGGGTTGGGTTAGGTTAGGTTAGGTTACGTTGGGTTAGGTTAAATTGGGTTGGGTTAGGTTAGCTTAGGTTAGGTTAGGTTAGGTTTGGTTAGGTTAGGTTAGGCTAGGTTAGGTTAGGTTAGGTTAGGTTAGGTTAGGTTGGGTTAGGTTAGGTTAGGTTAGGATTGGTTAGGTTAGGTTAGGTTAGGTTAGGCTGGGTTGGGTTGGGTTGGGTTAGGTTAGGTTAGGTTAGCTTGGGTTGGGTTGGGTTAGTTTAGGTTAGGTTGGGTTGGGTTAGGTTAGGTTAGGTTAGGTTGCGTTGGGTTAGGTTAGGTTAGGTTAGATTACGTTGGGTTAGGTTAGGTTAGGTTAGGTTAGGTTAGGTTGGGTTAGGTTAGGTTAGCTTAGGTTAGGTTAGGTTAGGTTAGGTTGGGTTGGGTTGGGTTAGGTTAGGTTAGGTTAGGTTAGGTTGGGTTGGGTTAGGTTAGGTTGGGTTAGGTTAGGTTAGGTTAGGTTGGGTTAGGTTGGGTTAGGTTAGCTTAGGTTAGGTTAGGTTAGGTTAGGTTAGATTGGGTTAGGTTAGGTTGGGTTGGGTTGGGTTGTTTAGGTTAGGTTAGGTTGGGTTGGGTTACGTTAGGTTAGGTTAGGTTGGGTTGGGTTAGGTGAGGTTAGGTTGGGTTGGGTTAGGTTAGGTTAGGTTAGGTTAGGTTGGGTTAGGTTAGCTTAGGTTAGGTTAGGTTAGGTTAGGTTACGTTAGGTTAGGTTGGGTTAGGTTAGGTTAGGTTAGGTTACGTTAGGTTAGGTTAGGTTGGGTTGGGTTAGGTGAGGTTAGGTTGGGTTGGGTAAGGTAAGGTTAGGTTAGGTTAGGTTGGTTTAGGTTAGGTTAGGTTAGGTTAGGTTAGTTTAGGTTAGGTTAGGTTAGGTTAGGTTAGGTTTGGTTAGGTTAGGTTAGGTTAGGTTAGGCTGGGTTGGGTTGGGTTAGGTTAGGTTAGGTTAGCTTGGGTTGGGTTGGGTTAGGTTAGGTTAGGTTGGGTTGGGTTAGGTTAGGTTAGGTTAGCTTGGGTTGGGTTAGGTTAGGTTAGGTTAGGTTAGGTTGGGTTGGGTTGGGTTAGGTTAGATTAGGTTAGGTTAGGTTAGGTTAGGTTAGGTTGGGTTAGGTTAGGTTAGGTTAGGTTTGGTTAGGTTAGGTTAGGTTTGGTTAGGCTAGGTTGGGTTGGGTTGGGTTAGGTTAGGTTAGGTTAGCTTGGGTTGGGTTGGGTTAGGTTAGGTTAGGTTGGGTTGGGTTAGGTTAGGTTAGGTTAGCTTGGGTTGGGTTAGGTTAGGTTAGGTTAGGTTAGGTTACGTTGGGTTAGGTTAGGTTAGGTTAGGTTAGGTTGGGTTGGGTTGGGTTGGGTTAGGTTAGGTTAGGTTAGGTTGGGTTGGGTTAGGTTAGATTAGGTTAGGTTGGGTTAGGTTAGCTTAGGTTAGGTTAGGTTAGGTTAGGTTAGGTTGGGTTGGGTTGGGTTAGGTTAGGTTAGGTTAGGTTGGGTTGGGTTAGGTTAGATTAGGTTAGGTTAGGTTGGGTTAGGTTAGGTTAGGTTAGGTTGGGTTAGGTTAGGTTGGGTTGGGTTGGGTTAGGTTAGGTTAGGTTGGGTTGGGTTAGGTTAGGTTAGGTTAGGTTAGGTTAGGTTAGGTTGGGTTGGGTTAGGTGAGGTTAGGTTGGGTTGGGTTAGGTTAGGTTAGGTTGGGTTAGGTTAGCTTAGGTTAGGTTAGGTTAGGTTAGGTTAGGTTAGGTTGGGTTAGGTTAGGTTAGGTTAGGTTACGTTAGGTTAGGTTAGGTTGGGTTGGGTTAGGTGAGGTTAGGTTGGGTTGGGTAAGGTAAGGTTAGGTTAGGTTAGGTTGGTTTAGGTTAGGCTAGGTTAGGTTAGGTTAGGTTAGTTTAGGTTAGGTTAGGTTAGGTTAGGTTAGGTTAGGTTTGGTTAGGTTAGGTTAGGTTAGGTTAGGCTGGGTTGGGTTGGGTTGGGTTAGGTTAGGTTAGGTTAGCTTGGGTTGGGTTAGGTTAGGTTAGGTTGGGTTGGGTTAGGTTAGGTTAGGTTAGCTTGGGTTGGGTTAGGTTAGGTTAGGTTAGGTTGGGTTGGGTTGGGTTAGGTTAGATTAGGTTAGGTTAGGTTAGGTTAGGTTGGGTTAGGTTAGGTAAGGTTAGGTTTGGTTAGGTTAGGTTAGGTTTGGTTAGGCTAGGTTGGGTTGGGTTGGGTTAGGTTAGGTTAGGTTAGCTTGGGTTGGGTTGGGTTAGGTTAGGTTAGGTTGGGTTGGGTTAGGTTAGGTTAGGTTAGCTTGGGTTGGGTTAGGTTAGGTTAGGTTAGGTTAGGTTAGGTTACGTTGGGTTAGGTTAGGTTAGGTTAGGTTAGGTTAGGTTGGGTTGGGTTGGGTTGGGTTAGGTTAGGTTAGGTTAGGTTGGGTTGTGTTAGGTTAGATTAGGTTAGGTTGGGTTAGGTTAGCTTAGGTTAGGTTAGGTTAGGTTAGGTTAGGTTAGGTTGGGTTGGGTTGGGTTAGGTTAGGTTAGGTTAGGTTGGGTTGGGTTAGGTTAGATTAGGTTAGGTTAGGTTGGGTTAGGTTAGGTTAGGTTAGGTTGGGTTAGGTTAGGTTGGGTTGGGTTGGGTTAGGTTAGGTTAGGTTGGGTTGGGTTAGGTTAGGTTAGGTTAGGTTGGGTTGGGTTGGGTTGGGTTAGGTTAGGTTAGGTTAGGTTGGGTTAGGTTAGGTTGGGTTGGGTTAGGTTAGGTTAGGTTAGGTTGGGTTAGGTTAGATTAGGTTAGGTTTGGTTTGGTTGGGTTAGGTTGGGTTGGGTTAGGTTAGGTTAGGTTAAATTGGGTTGGGTTAGGTTAGGTTAGGTTAGGTTAGGTTAGGTTAGGTTAGGCTGGGTTAGGTTAGGTTAGGTTGGGTTGGGTTGGGTTAGGTTAGGTTGGGTTGGGTTAGGTTAGGTTAGGTTAGGTTGGGTTGGGTTGGGTTGGGTTAGGTTAGGTTAGGTTAGGTTAGGTTGGGTTAGGTTAGGTTAGGTTAGGTAAGGTTAGGTTAGGTTAGGTTAGGTTAGGCTGGGTTGGGTTGGGTTGGGTTAGGTTAGGTTAGGTTAGCTTGGGTTGGGTTAGGTTAGGTTAGGTTAGGTTAGGTTTGGTTAGGTTAGGTTAGGTTAGGTTAGGTTAGGTTAGATTGGGTTGGGTTAGGTTAGGTTAGGTTAGGTTAAATTGGGTTGGGTTAGGTTAGGTTAGGTTACGTTGGGTTAGGTTAAATTGGGTTGGGTTAGGTTAGCTTAGGTTAGGTTAGGTTAGGTTAGGTTAAATTTGGTTGGGTTAGGTTAGGTTAGGTTACGTTGGGTTAGGTTAAATTGGGTTGGGTTAGGTTAGCTTAGGTTAGGTTAGGTTAGGTTAGGTTTGGTTAGGTTAGGTTAGGCTAGGTTAGGTTAGGTTAGGTTAGGTTAGGTTAGGTTGGGTTAGGTTAGGTTAGGTTAGGTTTGGTTAGGTTAGGTTAGGTTAGGTTAGGCTGGGTTGGGTTGGGTTAGGTTAGGTTAGGTTAGGTTAGCTTGGGTTGGGTTGGGTTAGGTTAGGTTAGGTTGGGTTGGGTTAGGTTAGGTTAGGTTAGGTTGCGTTGGGTTAGGTTAGGTTAGGTTAGATTACGTTGGGTTAGGTTAGGTTAGGTTAGGTTAGGTTAGGTTAGGTTAGGTTGGGTTAGGTTAGGTTAGGTTAGGTTAGGTTAGGCTGGGTTGGGTTGGATTGGGTTAGGTTAGGTTAGGTTAGGTTGGGTTAGGTTAGGTTAGGTTAGGTTAGGTTAGGTTGGGTTGGGTTAGGTTAGATTAGGTTAGGTTAGGTTGGGTTGGGTTAGGTTAGGTTAGGTTAGGTTAGGTTAGGTTTGGTTGGGTTGGGTTGGGTTAGGTTAGGTTAGGTTAGGTTGGGTTGGGTTAGGTTAGATTAGGTTAGGTTAGGTTGGGTTAGGTTAGGTTAGGTTAGGTTGGGTTAGGTTAGGTTGGGTTGGGTTGGGTTAGGTTAGGTTAGATTAGGTTAGGTTGGGTTGGGTTGGGTTGGGTTGGGTTAGGTTAGGTTAGGTTAGGTTAGGTTGGGTTAGGTTAGGTTGGGTTGGGTTAGGTTAGGTTAGGTTAGGTTGGGTTAGGTTAGGTTAGGTTAGGTTTGGTTTGGTTGGGTTAGGTCAGGTTAGGTTAGGTTAGGTTAGGTTAGGTTTGGTTGGGTTGGGTTGGGTTGTTTAGGTTAGGTTAGGTTGGGTTGGGTTACGTTAGGTTAGGTTAGGTTGGGTTAGGTTAGGTGAGGTTAGGTTGCGTTGGGTTAGGTTAGGTTAGGTTAGGTTAGGTTGGGTTAGGTTAGCTTAGGTTAGGTTAGGTTAGGTTAGGTTAGGTTGGGTTGCGTTGGGTTGGGTTAGGTTAGGTTAGGTTAGGTTCGGTTGGGTTAGGTTAGATTAGGTTAGGTTAGGTTGGGTTAGGTTAGGTTAGGTTAGGTTGGGTTAGGTTAGGTTGGGTTGGGTTGGGTTAGGTTAGGTTAGGTTGGGTTGGGTTAGGTTAGGTTAGGTTAGGTTGGGTTGGGTTGGGTTGGGTTAGGTTAGGTTAGGTTGGGTTAGGTTAGGTTGGGTTGGGTTAGGTTAGGTTAGGTTAGGTTGGGTTAGGTTAGGTTAGGTTAGGTTTGGTTTGGTCGGGTTAGGTCAGGTTAGGTTAGGTTAGGTCAGGTTAGGTTAGGTTAGGTTAGGTTAGGTTTGGTTAGGTTAGGTTAGGTTAGGTTAGATAAGGTTGGGTTGGGTTGGGTTGTTTAGGTTAGGTTAGGTTGGGTTGGGTTACGTTAGGTTAGGTTAGGTTGGGTTGGGTTAGGTGAGGTTAGGTTGGGTTGGGTTAGGTTAGGTTAGGTTAGGTTGGGTTAGGTTAGCTTAGGTTAGGTTAGGTTAGGTTAGGTTGGGTTGGGTTGGGTTAGGTTAGGTTAGGTTAGGTTGGGTTGGGTTAGGTTAGGTTAGGTTAGGTTAGGTTAGGTTGGGTTAGGTTAGCTTAGGTTAGGTTAGGTTAGGTTAGATTAGGTTAGGTTAGGTTGGGTTGGGTTGGGTTGTTTAGGTTAGGTTAGGTTGGGTTGGGTTACGTTAGGTTAGGTTAGGTTGGGTTGGGTTAGGTGAGGTTAGGTTGGGTTGGGTTAGGTTAGGTTAGGTTAGGTTGGGTTAGGTTAGCTTAGGTTAGGTTAGGTTAGGTTAGGTTGGGTTAGGTTAGGTTGGGTTAGGTTAGGTTAGGTTAGGTTAGGTTACGTTAGGTTAGGTTAGGTTGGGTTAGGTGAGGTTAGGTTGGGTTGGGTAAGGTTAGGTTAGGTTAGGTTAGGTTGGTTTAGGTTAGGTTAGGTTAGGTTAGGTTAGTGTAGGTTAGGTTAGGTTAGGTTTGGTTAGGTTAGGTTAGGTTAGGCTGGGTTGGGTTGGGTTGGGTTAGGTTAGGTTAGGTTAGCTTGGGTTGGGTTGGGTTAGGTTAGGTTAGGTTGGGTTGGGTTAGGTTAGGTTAGGTTAGCTTGGGTTGGGTTAGGTTAGGTTAGGTTAGGTTAGGTTGGGTTGGGTTGGGTTAAGTTAGATTAGGTTAGGTTAGGTTAGGTTAGGTTAGGTTAGGTTGGGTTAGGTTAGGTTAGGTTAGGTTTGGTTAGGTTAGGTTAGGTTAGGTTAGGTTAGGTTGGGTTAGGTTAGGTTAGGTTAAATTGGGTTGGGTTAGGTTAGGTTAGGTTACGTTGGGTTAGGTTAAATTGGGTTGGGTTAGGTTAGGTTAGGTTAGGTTAGGTTAGGTTTGGTTAGGTTAGGTTAGGTTAGGTTAGGCTGGGTTAGGTTAGGTTAGGTTGGGTTGGGTTGGGTTAGGTTAGGTTAGGTTAGGTTAGGTTGGGTTAGGTTAGGTTAGGTTAGGTTAGGTTAGGTTAGGCTGGGTTGGGTTGGGTTGGGTTAGGTTAGGTTAGGTTAGCTTGGGTTGGGTTAGGTTATGTTATGTTAGGTTAGGTTAGGTTAGGTTAGGTTTGGTTTGGTTAGGTTAGGTTAGGTTAGGTTAGGTTGGGTTGGGTTAGGTTAGGTTAGGTTAGGTTAAATTGGGTTGGGTTAGGTTAGGTTAGGTTACGTTGGGTTAGGTTAAATTGGGTTGGGTTAGGTTAGCTTAGGTTAGGATAGGTTAGGTTAGGTTAGGTTAGGTTAAATTGGGTTGGGTTAGGTTAGGTTAGGTTACGTTGGGTTAGGTTAAATTGAGTTGGGTTAGGTTAGCTTAGGTTAGGTTAGGTTAGGTTAGGTTTAGTTAGGTTAGGTTAGGCTAGGTTAGGTTAGGTTAGGTTAGGTTGGGTTAGGTTAGGTTAGGTTAGGTTTGGTTAGGTTAGGTTAGGCTGGGTTGGGTTGGGTTGGGTTAGGTTAGGTTAGGTTAGCTTGGGTTGGGTTGGGTTAGGTTAGGTTAGGTTGGGTTGGGTTAGGTTAGGTTAGGTTGCGTTGGGTCAGGTTAGGTTAGGTTAGATTACGTTGGGTTAGGTTAGGTTAGGTTAGGTTAGGTTGGGTTAGGGTAGGTTAGGTTAGGTTAGGCTGGGTTGGGTTGGGTTGGGTTAGGTTAGGTTAGGTTAGGTTGGGTTAGGTTAGGTTAGGTTAGGTTAGGTTGGGTTGGGTTAGGTTAGATTAGGTTAGGTTAGGTTGGGTTGGGTTAGGTTAGGTTAGGTTAGGTTAGGTTTGGTTGGGTTGGGTTAGGTTAGGTTAGGTTAGGTTAGGTTAGGTTGGGTTGGGTTGGGTTGTTTAGGTTAGGTTAGGTTGGGTTGGGTTACGTTAGGTTAGGTTAGGTTGGGTTGGGTTAGGTGAGGTTAGGTTACGTTGGGTTAGGTTAGGTTAGGTTAGGTTAGGTTGGGTTAGGTTAGCTTACGTTAGGTTAGGTTAGGTTAGGTTAGGTTGGGTTGGGTTGGGTTAGGTTAGGTTAGGTTAGGTTGGGTTGGGTTAGGTTAGATTAGGTTAGGTTAGGTGGGGTTAGGTTAGGTTAGGTTAGGTTGGGTTAGGTTAGGTTGGGTTGGGTTGGGTTAGGTTAGGTTAGGTTTGGTTGGGTTAGGTTAGGTTAGGTTAGGTTGGGTTGGGTTGGGTTGGGTTAGGTTAGGTTAGGTTAGGTTGGGTTAGGTTAGGTTGGGTTGGGTTAGGTTAGGTTAGGTTAGGTTGGGTTAGGTTAGGTTAGGTTAGGTTTGGTTTGGTTGGGTTAGGTCAGGTTAGGTTAGGTTAGGTTAGGTTAGGTTAGGTTTGGTTAGGCTAGGTTAGGTTAGGTTAGGTTAGGTTGGGTTGGGTTGGGTTGTTTAGGTTAGGTTAGGTTGGGTTGGGTTACGTTAGGTTAGGTTAGGTTAGGTTGGGTTAGGTTAGGTTAGGTTAGGTTAGGTTAGGTTGGGTTGGGTTAGGTTAGGTTAGGTTAAATTGGGTTGGGGTAGGTTAGGTTAGGTTACGTTGGGTTAGGTTAAATTGAGTTAGGTTAGGTTTGGTTAGGTTAGGTTAGGTTAGGTTAGGCTGGGTTAGGTTAGGTTAGGTTAGGTTGGGTTGGGTTAGGTTAGGTTGGGTTGGGTTAGGTTAGGTTAGGTTAGGTTGGGTTGGGTTGGGTTGGGTTAGGTTAGGTTAGGTTAGGTTAGGTTGGGTTAGGTTAGGTTAGGTTAGGCTGGGTTGGGTTGGGTTGGGTTAGGTTAGGTTAGGTTAGCTTGGGTTGGGTTAGGTTAGGTTAGGTTAGGTTAGGTTTGGTTATGTTAGGTTAGGTTAGGTTAGGTTGGGTTGGGTTAGGTTAGGTTAGGTTTGGTTAAATTGGGTTGGGTTAGGTTAGGTTAGGTTACGTTGGGTTAGGTTAAATTGGGTTGGGTTAGGTTAGCTTAGGTTAGGTTAGGTTAGGTTAGGTTAAATTGGGTTGGGTTAGGTTAGGTTAGGTTACGTTGGGTTAGGTTAAATTGGGTTGGGTTAGGTTAGCTTAGGTTAGGTTAGGTTAGGTTAGGTTTGGTTAGGTTAGGTTAGGCTAGGTTAGGTTAGGTTAGGTTAGGTTAGGTTAGGTTGGGTTAGGTTAGGTTAGGTTAGGTTTGGTTAGGTTAGGTTAGGTTAGGTTAGGTTAGGTTGGGTTAGGTTAGGTTAGGTTAGGTTTGGTTAGGTTAGGTTAGGTTAGGTTAGGCTGGGTTGGGTTGGGTTAGGTTAGGTTAGGTTAGGTTAGCTTGGGTTGGGTTGGGTTAGGTTAGGTTAGGTTGGGTTGGGTTAGGTTAGGTTAGGTTAGGTTGCGTTGGGTTAGGTTAGGTTAGGTTAGATTACGTTGGGTTAGGTTAGGTTAGGTTAGGTTAGGTTAGGTTGGGTTAGGTTAGGTTAGGTTAGGTTAGGTTAGGCTGGGTTGGGTTGGATTGGGTTAGGTTAGGTTAGGTTAGGTTGGGTTAGGTTAGGTTAGGTTAGGTTAGGTTGGGTTGAGTTAGGTTAGATTAGGTTAGGTTAGGTTGGGTTGGGTTAGGTTAGGTTAGGTTAGGTTAGGTTAGGTTTGGTTGGGTTGGGTTGGGTTAGGTTAGGTTAGGTTAGGTTGGGTTGGGTTAGGTTAGATTAGGTTAGGTTAGGTTGGGTTAGGTTAGGTTAGGTTAGGTTGGGTTAGGTTAGGTTGGGTTGGGTTGGGTTAGGTTAGGTTAGGTTGGGTTGGGTTGGGTTGGGTTGGGTTAGGTTAGGTTAGGTTAGGTTAGGTTGGGTTAGGTTAGGTTGGGTTGGGTTAGGTTAGGTTAGGTTAGGTTGGGTTAGGTTAGGTTAGGTTAGGTTTGGTTTGGTTGGGTTAGGTCAGGTTAGGTTAGGTTAGGTTAGGTTAGGTTAGGTTAGGTTTGGTTGGGTTGGGTTGGGTTGTTTAGGTTAGGTTAGGTTGGGTTGGGTTATGTTAGGTTAGGTTAGGTTGGGTTGGGTTAGGTGAGGTTAGGTTGCGTTGGGTTAGGTTAGGTTAGGTTAGGTTAGGCTGGGTTAGGTTAGCTTAGGTTAGGTTAGGTTAGGTTAGGTTGGGTTGGGTTGGGTTGGGTTAGGTTAGGTTAGGTTAGGTTCGGTTGGGTTAGGTTAGATTATGTTAGGTTAGGTTGGGTTAGGTTAGGTTAGGTTAGTTTGGGTTAGGTTAGGTTGGGTTGGGTTGGGTTAGGTTAGGTTAGGTTGGGTTGGGTTAGGTTAGGTTAGGTTAGGTTGGGTTGGGTTGGGTTGGGTTAGGTTAGGTTAGGTTGGGTTAGGTTAGGTTGGGTTGGGTTAGGTTAGGTTAGGTTAGGTTGGGTTAGGTTAGGTTAGGTTAGGTTTGGTTTGGTTGGGTTAGGTCAGGTTAGGTTAGGTTAGGTCAGGTTAGGTTAGGTTAGGTTAGGTTAGGTTTGGTTAGGTTAGGTTAGGTTAGGTTAGGTTGGGTTGGGTTGGGTTGTTTAGGTTAGGTTGGGTTGGGTTGGGTTACGTTAGGTTTGGTTAGGTTGGGTTGGGTTAGGTGAGGTTAGGTTGCGTTGGGTTAGGTTAGGTTAGGTTAGGTTAGGTTGGGTTAGGTTAGCTTACGTTAGGTTAGGTTAGGTTAGGTTAGGTTAGGTTGGGTTGGGTTGGGTTAGGTTAGGTTAGGTTAGGTTGGGTTGGGTTAGGTTAGATTAGGTTAGGTTAGGTTGGGTTAGGTTAGGTTAGGTTAGGTTGGGTTAGGTTAGGTTGGGTTGGGTTAGGTTAGGTTAGGTTAGCTTGGGTTGGGTTAGGTTAGGTTAGGTTAGGTTAGGTTGGGTTGGGTTGGGTTAGGTTAGATTAGGTTAGGTTAGGTTAGGTTAGGTTAGGTTAGGTTAGGTTGGGTTAGGTTAGGTTAGGTTAGGTTTGGTTAGGTTAGGTTAGGTTTGGTTAGGCTAGGTTGGGTTGGGTTGGGTTAGGTTAGGTTAGGTTAGCTTGGGTTGGGTTGGGTTAGGTTAGGTTAGGTTGGGTTGGGTTAGGTTAGGTTAGGTTAGCTTGGGTTGGGTTAGGTTAGGTTAGGTTAGGTTAGGTTACGTTGGGTTAGGTTAGGTTAGGTTAGGTTAGGTTGGGTTGGGTTGGGTTGGGTTAGGTTAGGTTAGGTTGGGTTGGGTTAGGTTAGATTAGGTTAGGTTGGGTTAGGTTAGCTTAGGTTAGGTTAGGTTAGGTTAGGTTAGGTTAGGTTGGGTTGGGTTGGGTTAGGTTAGGTTAGGTTAGGTTGGGTTGGGTTAGGTTAGATTAGGTTAGGTTAGGTTGGGTAAGGTTAGGTTAGGTTAGGTTGGGTTAGGTTAGGTTGGGTTGGGTTGGGTTAGGTTAGGTTAGTTTGGGTTGGGTTAGGTTAGGTTAGGTTAGGTTAGGTTAGGTTAGGTTAGGTTGGGTTGGGTTAGGTGAGGTTAGGTTGGGTTGGGTTAGGTTAGGTTAGGTTAGGTTGGGTTAGGTTAGCTTAGGTTAGGTTAGGTTAGGTTAGGTTAGGTTAGGTTGGGTTAGGTTAGGTTAGGTTAGGTTACATTAGGTTAGGTTAGGTTGGGTTGGGTTAGGTGAGGTTAGGTTGGGTTGGGTAAGGTAAGGTTAGGTTAGGTTAGGTTGGTTTAGGTTAGGTTAGGTTAGGTTAGGTTAGGTTAGTTTAGGTTAGGTTAGGTTAGGTTAGGTTTGGTTAGGTTAGGTTAGGTTAGGTTAGGCTGGGTTGGGTTGGGTTGGGTTAGGTTAGGTTAGGTTAGCTTGGGTTGGGTTGGGTTAGGTTAGGTTAGGTTGGGTTGGGTTAGGTTAGGTTAGGTTAGCTTGGGTTGGGTTAGGTTAGGTTAGGTTAGGTTGGGTTGGGTTGGGTTAGGTTAGATTAGGTTAGGTTAGGTTAGGTTAGGTTGGGTTAGGTTAGGTTAGGTTAGGTTTGGTTAGGTTAGGTTAGGTTTGGTTAGGCTAGGTTGGGTTGGGTTGGGTTAGGTTAGGTTAGGTTAGCTTGGGTTGGGTTGGGTTAGGTTAGGTTAGGTTGGGTTGGGTTAGGTTAGGTTAGGTTAGCTTGGGTTGGGTTAGGTTAGGTTAGGTTAGGTTAGGTTAGGTTACGTTGGGTTAGGTTAGGTTAGGTTAGGTTAGGTTAGGTTGGGTTGGGTTGGGTTGGGTTAGGTTAGGTTAGGTTAGGTTGGGTTGGGTTAGGTTAGATTAGGTTAGGTTGGGTTAGGTTAGCTTAGGTTAGGTTAGGTTAGGTTAGGTTAGGTTAGGTTGGGTTGGGTTGGGTTAGGTTAGGTTAGGTTAGGTTGGGTTGGGTTAGGTTAGATTAGGTTAGGTTAGGTTGGGTTAGGTTAGGTTAGGTTAGGTTGGGTTAGGTTAGGTTGGGTTGGGTTGGGATAGGTTAGGTTAGGTTGGGTTGGGTTAGGTTAGGTTAGGTTAGGTTGGGTTGGGTTGGGTTGGGTTAGGTTAGGTTAGGTTAGGTTGGGTTAGGTTAGGTTGGGTTGGGTTAGGTTAGGTTAGGTTAGGTTGGGTTAGGTTAGATTAGGTTAGGTTTGGTTTGGTTGGGTTAGGTTGGGTTGGGTTAGGTTAGGTTAGGTTAAATTGGGTTGGGTTAGGTTAGGTTAGGTTATGTTGGGTTAGGTTAAATTGGGTTGGGTTAGGTTAGGTTAGGTTAGGTTAGGTTAGGTTAGGTTAGGCTGGGTTAGGTTAGGTTAGGTTGGGTTGGGTTGGGTTAGCTTAGGTTGGGTTGGGTTAGGTTAGGTTAGGTTAGGTTGGGTTGGGTTGGGTTGGGTTAGGTTAGGTTAGGTTAGGTTAGGTTGGGTTAGGTTAGGTTACGTTAGGTAAGGTTAGGTTAGGTTAGGTTAGGTTAGGCTGGGTTGGGTTGGGTTGGGTTAGGTTAGGTTAGGTTAGCTTGGGTTGGGTTAGGTTAGGTTAGGTTAGGTTAGGTTAGGTTTGGTTAGGTTAGGTTAGGTTAGGTTAGGTTAGGTTGGGTTGGGTTAGGTTAGGTTAGGTTAGGTTAAATTGGGTTGGGTTAGGTTAGGTTAGGTTACGTTGGGTTAGGTTAAATTGGGTTGGGTTAGGTTAGCTTAGGTTAGGTTAGGTTAGGTTAGGTTAAATTGGGTTGGGTTAGGTTAGGTTAGGTTACGTTGGGTTAGGTTAAA
>NW_027464620.1:357500-365000 GCF_043290135.1 Rhipicephalus microplus
GGTTAGGTTAGGTTGGGTTAGGTTAGGTTAGGTTAAATTGGGTTGGGTTAGGTTAGGTTAGGTTACGTTGGGTTAGGTTAAATTGGGTTGGGTTAGGTTAGCTTAGGTTAGGTTAGGTTAGGTTAGGTTAAATTGGGTTGGGTTAGGTTAGGTTAGGTTACGTTGGGTTAGGTTAAATTGGGTTGGGTTAGGTTAGCTTAGGTTAGGTTAGGTTAGGTTAGGTTAAATTGGGTTGGGTTAGGTTAGGTTAGGTTACGTTGGGTTAGGTTAAATTGGGTTGGGTTAGGTTAGCTTAGGTTAGGTTAGGTTAGGTTTGGTTAGGTTAGGTTAGGCTAGGTTAGGTTAGGTTAGGTTAGGTTAGGTTAGGTTGGGTTAGGTTAGGTTAGGTTAGGATTGGTTAGGTTAGGTTAGGTTAGGTTAGGCTGGGTTGGGTTGGGTTGGGTTAGGTTAGGTTAGGTTAGCTTGGGTTGGGTTGGGTTAGTTTAGGTTAGGTTGGGTTGGGTTAGGTTAGGTTAGGTTAGGTTGCGTTGGGTTAGGTTAGGTTAGGTTAGATTACGTTGGGTTAGGTTAGGTTAGGTTAGGTTAGGTTAGGTTGGGTTAGGTTAGGTTAGCTTAGGTTAGGTTAGGTTAGGTTAGGTTGGGTTGGGTTGGGTTAGGTTAGGTTAGGTTAGGTTAGGTTGGGTTGGGTTAGGTTAGGTTGGGTTAGGTTAGGTTAGGTTAGGTTGGGTTAGGTTGGGTTAGGTTAGCTTAGGTTAGGTTAGGTTAGGTTAGGTTAGATTGGGTTAGGTTAGGTTGGGTTGGGTTGGGTTGTTTAGGTTAGGTTAGGTTGGGTTGGGTTACGTTAGGTTAGGTTAGGTTGGGTTGGGTTAGGTGAGGTTAGGTTGGGTTGGGTTAGGTTAGGTTAGGTTAGGTTAGGTTGGGTTAGGTTAGCTTAGGTTAGGTTAGGTTAGGTTAGGTTACGTTAGGTTAGGTTGGGTTAGGTTAGGTTAGGTTAGGTTACGTTAGGTTAGGTTAGGTTGGGTTGGGTTAGGTGAGGTTAGGTTGGGTTGGGTAAGGTAAGGTTAGGTTAGGTTAGGTTGGTTTAGGTTAGGTTAGGTTAGGTTAGGTTAGTTTAGGTTAGGTTAGGTTAGGTTAGGTTAGGTTTGGTTAGGTTAGGTTAGGTTAGGTTAGGCTGGGTTGGGTTGGGTTAGGTTAGGTTAGGTTAGCTTGGGTTGGGTTGGGTTAGGTTAGGTTAGGTTGGGTTGGGTTAGGTTAGGTTAGGTTAGCTTGGGTTGGGTTAGGTTAGGTTAGGTTAGGTTAGGTTGGGTTGGGTTGGGTTAGGTTAGATTAGGTTAGGTTAGGTTAGGTTAGGTTAGGTTGGGTTAGGTTAGGTTAGGTTAGGTTTGGTTAGGTTAGGTTAGGTTTGGTTAGGCTAGGTTGGGTTGGGTTGGGTTAGGTTAGGTTAGGTTAGCTTGGGTTGGGTTGGGTTAGGTTAGGTTAGGTTGGGTTGGGTTAGGTTAGGTTAGGTTAGCTTGGGTTGGGTTAGGTTAGGTTAGGTTAGGTTAGGTTACGTTGGGTTAGGTTAGGTTAGGTTAGGTTAGGTTGGGTTGGGTTGGGTTGGGTTAGGTTAGGTTAGGTTAGGTTGGGTTGGGTTAGGTTAGATTAGGTTAGGTTGGGTTAGGTTAGCTTAGGTTAGGTTAGGTTAGGTTAGGTTAGGTTAGGTTAGGTTGGGTTGGGTTGGGTTAGGTTAGGTTAGGTTAGGTTGGGTTGGGTTAGGTTAGATTAGGTTAGGTTAGGTTGGGTTAGGTTAGGTTAGGTTAGGTTGGGTTAGGTTAGGTTGGGTTGGGTTGGGTTAGGTTAGGTTAGGTTGGGTTGGGTTAGGTTAGGTTAGGTTAGGTTAGGTTAGGTTAGGTTGGGTTGGGTTAGGTGAGGTTAGGTTGGGTTGGGTTAGGTTAGGTTAGGTTGGGTTAGGTTAGCTTAGGTTAGGTTAGGTTAGGTTAGGTTAGGTTAGGTTGGGTTAGGTTAGGTTAGGTTAGGTTACGTTAGGTTAGGTTAGGTTGGGTTGGGTTAGGTGAGGTTAGGTTGGGTTGGGTAAGGTAAGGTTAGGTTAGGTTAGGTTGGTTTAGGTTAGGCTAGGTTAGGTTAGGTTAGGTTAGTTTAGGTTAGGTTAGGTTAGGTTAGGTTAGGTTAGGTTTGGTTAGGTTAGGTTAGGTTAGGTTAGGCTGGGTTGGGTTGGGTTGGGTTAGGTTAGGTTAGGTTAGCTTGGGTTGGGTTAGGTTAGGTTAGGTTGGGTTGGGTTAGGTTAGGTTAGGTTAGCTTGGGTTGGGTTAGGTTAGGTTAGGTTAGGTTGGGTTGGGTTGGGTTAGGTTAGATTAGGTTAGGTTAGGTTAGGTTAGGTTGGGTTAGGTTAGGTAAGGTTAGGTTTGGTTAGGTTAGGTTAGGTTTTGTTAGGCTAGGTTGGGTTGGGTTGGGTTAGGTTAGGTTAGGTTAGCTTGGGTTGGGTTGGGTTAGGTTAGGTTAGGTTGGGTTGGGTTAGGTTAGGTTAGGTTAGCTTGGGTTGGGTTAGGTTAGGTTAGGTTAGGTTAGGTTAGGTTAGGTTACGTTGGGTTAGGTTAGGTTAGGTTAGGTTAGGTTGGGTTGGGTTGGGTTGGGTTAGGTTAGGTTAGGTTAGGTTGGGTTGTGTTAGGTTAGATTAGGTTAGGTTGGGTTAGGTTAGCTTAGGTTAGGTTAGGTTAGGTTAGGTTAGGTTAGGTTGGGTTGGGTTGGGTTAGGTTAGGTTAGGTTAGGTTGGGTTGGGTTAGGTTAGATTAGGTTAGGTTAGGTTGGGTTAGGTTAGGTTAGGTTAGGTTGGGTTAGGTTAGGTTGGGTTTGGTTGGGTTAGGTTAGGTTAGGTTGGGTTGGGTTAGGTTAGGTTAGGTTAGGTTGGGTTGGGTTGGGTTGGGTTAGGTTAGGTTAGGTTAGGTTGGGTTAGGTTAGGTTGGGTTGGGTTAGGTTAGGTTAGGTTAGGTTGGGTTAGGTTAGATTAGGTTAGGTTTGGTTTGGTTGGGTTAGGTTGGGTTGGGTTAGGTTAGGTTAGGTTAAATTGGGTTGGGTTAGGTTAGGTTAGGTTACGTTGGGTTAGGTTAAATTGGGTTGGGTTAGGTTAGGTTAGGTTAGGTTAGGTTAGGTTAGGTTAGGTTAGGCTGGGTTAGGTTAGGTTAGGTTGGGTTGGGTTGGGTTAGGTTAGGTTGGGTTGGGTTAGGTTAGGTTAGGTTAGGTTGGGTTGGGTTGGGTTGGGTTAGGTTAGGTTAGGTTAGGTTAGGTTGGGTTAGGTTAGGTTAGGTTAGGTAAGGTTAGGTTAGGTTAGGTTAGGTTAGGCTGGGTTGGGTTGGGTTGGGTTAGGTTAGGTTAGGTTAGCTTGGGTTGGGTTAGGTTAGGTTAGGTTAGGTTAGGTTTGGTTAGGTTAGGTTAGGTTAGGTTAGGTTAGGTTAGATTGGGTTGGGTTAGGTTAGGTTAGGTTAGGTTAAATTGGGTTGGGTTAGGTTAGGTTAGGTTACGTTGGGTTAGGTTAAATTGGGTTGGGTTAGGTTAGCTTAGGTTAGGTTAGGTTAGGTTAGGTTAGGTTAAATTTGGTTGGGTTAGGTTAGGTTAGGTTACGTTGGGTTAGGTTAAATTGGGTTGGGTTAGGTTAGCTTAGGTTAGGTTAGGTTAGGTTAGGTTTGGTTAGGTTAGGTTAGGCTAGGTTAGGTTAGGTTAGGTTAGGTTAGGTTGGGTTAGGTTAGGTTAGGTTAGGTTTGGTTAGGTTAGGTTAGGTTAGGTTAGGCTGGGTTGGGTTGGGTTAGGTTAGGTTAGGTTAGGTTAGCTTGGGTTGGGTTGGGTTAGGTTAGGTTAGGTTGGGTTGGGTTAGGTTAGGTTAGGTTAGGTTGCGTTGGGTTAGGTTAGGTTAGGTTAGATTACGTTGGGTTAGGTTAGGTTAGGTTAGGTTAGGTTAGGTTAGGTTAGGTTGGGTTAGGTTAGGTTAGGTTAGGTTAGGTTAGGCTGGGTTGGGTTGGATTGGGTTAGGTTAGGTTAGGTTAGGTTGGGTTAGGTTAGGTTAGGTTAGGTTAGGTTAGGTTGGGTTGGGTTAGGTTAGATTAGGTTAGGTTAGGTTGGGTTGGGTTAGGTTAGGTTAGGTTAGGTTAGGTTAGGTTTGGTTGGGTTGGGTTGGGTTAGGTTAGGTTAGGTTAGGTTGGGTTGGGTTAGGTTAGATTAGGTTAGGTTAGGTTGGGTTAGGTTAGGTTAGGTTAGGTTGGGTTAGGTTAGGTTGGGTTGGGTTGGGTTAGGTTAGGTTAGGTTAGGTTAGGTTGGGTTGGGTTGGGTTGGGTTGGGTTAGGTTAGGTTAGGTTAGGTTAGGTTGGGTTAGGTTAGGTTGGGTTGGGTTAGGTTAGGTTAGGTTAGGTTGGGTTAGGTTAGGTTAGGTTAGGTTTGGTTTGGTTGGGTTAGGTCAGGTTAGGTTAGGTTAGGTTAGGTTAGGTTTGGTTGGGTTGGGTTGGGTTGTTTAGGTTAGGTTAGGTTGGGTTGGGTTACGTTAGGTTAGGTTAGGTTGGGTTAGGTTAGGTGAGGTTAGGTTGCGTTGGGTTAGGTTAGGTTAGGTTAGGTTAGGTTGGGTTAGGTTAGCTTAGGTTAGGTTAGGTTAGGTTAGGTTAGGTTGGGTTGCGTTGGGTTGGGTTAGGTTAGGTTAGGTTAGGTTCGGTTGGGTTAGGTTAGATTAGGTTAGGTTAGGTTGGGTTAGGTTAGGTTAGGTTAGGTTGGGTTAGGTTAGGTTGGGTTGGGTTGGGTTAGGTTAGGTTAGGTTGGGTTGGGTTAGGTTAGGTTAGGTTAGGTTGGGTTGGGTTGGGTTGGGTTAGGTTAGGTTAGGTTGGGTTAGGTTAGGTTGGGTTGGGTTAGGTTAGGTTAGGTTAGGTTGGGTTAGGTTAGGTTAGGTTAGGTTTGGTTTGGTTGGGTTAGGTCAGGTTAGGTTAGGTTAGGTCAGGTTAGGTTAGGTTAGGTTAGGTTAGGTTTGGTTAGGTTAGGTTAGGTTAGGTTAGATAAGGTTGGGTTGGGTTGGGTTGTTTAGGTTAGGTTAGGTTGGGTTGGGTTACGTTAGGTTAGGTTAGGTTGGGTTGGGTTAGGTGAGGTTAGGTTGGGTTGGGTTAGGTTAGGTTAGGTTAGGTTGGGTTAGGTTAGCTTAGGTTAGGTTAGGTTAGGTTAGGTTGGGTTGGGTTGGGTTAGGTTAGGTTAGGTTAGGTTGGGTTGGGTTAGGTTAGGTTAGGTTAGGTTAGGTTAGGTTGGGTTAGGTTAGCTTAGGTTAGGTTAGGTTAGGTTAGATTAGGTTAGGTTAGGTTGGGTTGGGTTGGGTTGTTTAGGTTAGGTTAGGTTGGGTTGGGTTACGTTAGGTTAGGTTAGGTTGGGTTGGGTTAGGTGAGGTTAGGTTGGGTTGGGTTAGGTTAGGTTAGGTTAGGTTGGGTTAGGTTAGCTTAGGTTAGGTTAGGTTAGGTTAGGTTGGGTTAGGTTAGGTTGGGTTAGGTTAGGTTAGGTTAGGTTAGGTTACGTTAGGTTAGGTTAGGTTGGGTTAGGTGAGGTTAGGTTGGGTTGGGTAAGGTTAGGTTAGGTTAGGTTAGGTTGGTTTAGGTTAGGTTAGGTTAGGTTAGGTTAGTGTAGGTTAGGTTAGGTTAGGTTTGGTTAGGTTAGGTTAGGTTAGGCTGGGTTGGGTTGGGTTGGGTTAGGTTAGGTTAGGTTAGCTTGGGTTGGGTTGGGTTAGGTTAGGTTAGGTTGGGTTGGGTTAGGTTAGGTTAGGTTAGCTTGGGTTGGGTTAGGTTAGGTTAGGTTAGGTTAGGTTGGGTTGGGTTGGGTTAAGTTAGATTAGGTTAGGTTAGGTTAGGTTAGGTTAGGTTAGGTTGGGTTAGGTTAGGTTAGGTTAGGTTTGGTTAGGTTAGGTTAGGTTAGGTTAGGTTAGGTTGGGTTAGGTTAGGTTAGGTTAAATTGGGTTGGGTTAGGTTAGGTTAGGTTACGTTGGGTTAGGTTAAATTGGGTTGGGTTAGGTTAGGTTAGGTTAGGTTAGGTTAGGTTTGGTTAGGTTAGGTTAGGTTAGGTTAGGCTGGGTTAGGTTAGGTTAGGTTGGGTTGGGTTGGGTTAGGTTAGGTTAGGTTAGGTTAGGTTGGGTTAGGTTAGGTTAGGTTAGGTTAGGTTAGGCTGGGTTGGGTTGGGTTGGGTTAGGTTAGGTTAGGTTAGCTTGGGTTGGGTTAGGTTATGTTATGTTAGGTTAGGTTAGGTTAGGTTAGGTTTGGTTTGGTTAGGTTAGGTTAGGTTAGGTTAGGTTGGGTTGGGTTAGGTTAGGTTAGGTTAGGTTAAATTGGGTTGGGTTAGGTTAGGTTAGGTTACGTTGGGTTAGGTTAAATTGGGTTGGGTTAGGTTAGCTTAGGTTAGGATAGGTTAGGTTAGGTTAGGTTAGGTTAAATTGGGTTGGGTTAGGTTAGGTTAGGTTACGTTGGGTTAGGTTAAATTGAGTTGGGTTAGGTTAGCTTAGGTTAGGTTAGGTTAGGTTAGGTTTGGTTAGGTTAGGTTAGGCTAGGTTAGGTTAGGTTAGGTTAGGTTGGGTTAGGTTAGGTTAGGTTAGGTTTGGTTAGGTTAGGTTAGGCTGGGTTGGGTTGGGTTGGGTTAGGTTAGGTTAGGTTAGCTTGGGTTGGGTTGGGTTAGGTTAGGTTAGGTTGGGTTGGGTTAGGTTAGGTTAGGTTGCGTTGGGTCAGGTTAGGTTAGGTTAGATTACGTTGGGTTAGGTTAGGTTAGGTTAGGTTAGGTTGGGTTAGGGTAGGTTAGGTTAGGTTAGGCTGGGTTGGGTTGGGTTGGGTTAGGTTAGGTTAGGTTAGGTTGGGTTAGGTTAGGTTAGGTTAGGTTAGGTTGGGTTGGGTTAGGTTAGATTAGGTTAGGTTAGGTTGGGTTGGGTTAGGTTAGGTTAGGTTAGGTTAGGTTTGGTTGGGTTGGGTTAGGTTAGGTTAGGTTAGGTTAGGTTAGGTTGGGTTGGGTTGGGTTGTTTAGGTTAGGTTAGGTTGGGTTGGGTTACGTTAGGTTAGGTTAGGTTGGGTTGGGTTAGGTGAGGTTAGGTTGCGTTGGGTTAGGTTAGGTTAGGTTAGGTTAGGTTGGGTTAGGTTAGCTTACGTTAGGTTAGGTTAGGTTAGGTTAGGTTGGGTTGGGTTGGGTTAGGTTAGGTTAGGTTAGGTTGGGTTGGGTTAGGTTAGATTAGGTTAGGTTAGGTGGGGTTAGGTTAGGTTAGGTTAGGTTGGGTTAGGTTAGGTTGGGTTGGGTTGGGTTAGGTTAGGTTAGGTTTGGTTGGGTTAGGTTAGGTTAGGTTAGGTTGGGTTGGGTTGGGTTGGGTTAGGTTAGGTTAGGTTAGGTTGGGTTAGGTTAGGTTGGGTTGGGTTAGGTTAGGTTAGGTTAGGTTGGGTTAGGTTAGGTTAGGTTAGGTTTGGTTTGGTTGGGTTAGGTCAGGTTAGGTTAGGTTAGGTTAGGTTAGGTTAGGTTTGGTTA
>NW_027464620.1:380000-387500 GCF_043290135.1 Rhipicephalus microplus
AGGTTAGGTTTGGTTAGGTTAGGTTAGGTTAGGTTAGGCTGGGTTGGGTTGGGTTAGGTTAGGTTAGGTTAGGTTAGGTTGGGTTGGGTTAGGTTAGGTTAGGTTAGGTTGCGTTGGGTTAGGTTAGGTTAGGTTAGATTACGTTGGGTTAGGTTAGGTTAGGTTAGGTTAGGTTAGGTTAGGTTGGGTTAGGTTAGGTTAGGTTAGGTTAGGTTAGGCTGGGTTGGGTTGGATTGGGTTAGGTTAGGTTAGGTTAGGTTGGGTTAGGTTAGGTTAGGTTAGGTTAGGTTGGGTTGGGTTAGGTTAGATTAGGTTAGGTTAGGTTGGGTTGGGTTAGGTTAGGTTAGGTTAGGTTAGGTTAGGTTTGGTTGGGTTGGGTTAGGTTAGGTTAGGTTAGGTTGGGTTGGGTTAGGTTAGATTAGGTTAGGTTAGGTTGGGTTGGGTTGGGTTAGGTTAGGTTAGGTTAGGTTGGGTTGGGTTGGGTTGGGTTAGGTTAGGTTAGGTTAGGTTAGGTTGGGTTAGGTTAGGTTGGTTTGGGTTAGGTTAGGTTAGGTTAGGTTGGGTTAGGTTAGGTTAGGTTAGGTTTGGTTTGGTTGGGTTAGGTCAGGTTAGGTTAGGTTAGGTTAGGTTAGGTTTGGTTGGGTTGGGTTGGGTTGTTTAGGTTAGGTTAGGTTGGGTTGGGTTACGTTAGGTTAGGTTAGGTTGGGTTGGGTTAGGTGAGGTTAGGTTGCGTTGGGTTAGGTTAGGTTAGGTTAGGTTAGGCTGGGTTAGGTTAGCTTAGGTTAGGTTAGGTTAGGTTAGGTTAGGTTGGGTTGGGTTGGGTTGGGTTAGGTTAGGTTAGGTTAGGTTCGGTTGGGTTAGGTTAGATTATGTTAGGTTAGGTTGGGTTAGGTTAGGTTAGGTTAGTTTGGGTTAGGTTAGGTTGGGTTGGGTTGGGTTAGGTTAGGTTAGGTTGGGATAAGTTAGGTTAGGTTAGGTTAGGTTGGGTTGGGTTGGGTTGGGTTAGGTTAGGTTAGGTTGGGTTAGGTTAGGTTGGGTTGGGTTAGGTTAGGTTAGGTTAGGTTGGGTTAGGTTAGGTTAGGTTAGGTTTGGTTTGGTTGGGTTAGGTCAGGTTAGGTTAGGTTAGGTCAGGTTAGGTTAGGTTAGGTTAGGTTAGGTTTGGTTAGGTTAGGTTAGGTTAGGTTAGGTTAGGTTGGGTTGGGTTGGGTTGTTTAGGTTAGGTTAGGTTGGGTTGGGTTACGTTAGGTTTGGTTAGGTTGGGTTGGGTTAGGTGAGGTTAGGTTGCGTTGGGTTAGGTTAGGTTAGGTTAGGTTAGGTTAGGTTGGGTTAGGTTAGCTTACGTTAGGTTAGGTTAGGTTAGGTTAGGTTAGGTTGGGTTGGGTTGGGTTAGGTTAGGTTAGGTTAGGTTGGGTTGGGTTAGGTTAGATTAGGTTAGGTTAGGTTGGGTTAGGTTAGGTTAGGTTAGGTTGGGTTAGGTTAGGTTGGGTTGGGTTGGGTTAGGTTAGGTTAGGTTTGGTTGGGTTAGGTTAGGTTAGGTTGGGTTGGGTTGGGTTGGGTTAGGTTAGGTTAGGTTAGGTTGGGTTAGGTTAGGTTGGGTTGGGTTAGGTTAGGTTAGGTTGGGTTAGGTTAGGTTAGGTTAGGTTTGGTTTGGTTGGGTTAGGTCAGGTTAGGTTAGGTTAGGTCAGGTTAGGTTAGGTTAGGTTAGGTTTGGTTAGGTTAGGTTAGGTTAGGTTAGGTTAGGTTGGGTTGGGTTGGGTTGTTTAGGTTAGGTTAGGTTGGGTTGGGTTACGTTAGGTCAGGTTAGGTTAGGTTGGGTTAGGTTAGGTTAGGTTAGGTTAGGTTAGGTTGGGTTGGGTTAGGTTAGGTTAGGTTAATTTGGGTTGGGTTAGGTTAGGTTAGGTTACGTTGGGTTAGGTTAAATTGGGTTGGGTTAGGTTAGGTTAGGTTAGGTTAGGTTAGGTTAGGATTGGTTAGGTTAGGTTAGGTTAGGTTAGGCTGGGTAGGTTAGGTTAGGTTGGGTTGGGTTGGGTTAGGTTAGGTTGGGTTGGGTTAGGTTAGGTTAGGTTAGGTTGGGTTGGGTTGGGTTGGGTTGGGTTAGGTTAGGTTAGGTTAGGTTGGGTTAGGTTAGGTTAGGTTAGGTTAGGTTAGGTTAGGCTGGGTTGGGTTGGGTTGGGTTAGGTTAGGTTAGGTTAGCTTGGGTTGGGTTAGGTTAGGTTAGGTTAGGTTAGGTTAGGTTAGGTTTGGTTAGGTTAGGTTAGGTTAGGTTAGGTTAGGTTGGGTTGGGTTAGGTTAGGTTAGGTTAGGTTAAATTGGGTTGGGTTAGGTTAGGTTAGGTTACGTTGGGTTAGGTTAAATTGGGTTGGGTTAGGTTAGCTTAGGTTAGGTTAGGTTAGGTTAGGTTAAATTGGGTTGGGTTAGGTTAGGTTAGGTTACGTTGGGTTAGGTTAAATTGGGTTGGGTTAGGTTAGCTTAGGTTAGGTTAGGTTAGGTTTGGTTAGGTTAGGTTAGGCTAGGTTAGGTTAGGTTAGGTTAGGTTAGGTTAGGTTGGGTTAGGTTAGGTTAGGTTAGGATTGGTTAGGTTAGGTTAGGTTAGGTTAGGCTGGGTTGGGTTGGGTTGGGTTAGGTTAGGTTAGGTTAGCTTGGGTTGGGTTGGGTTAGTTTAGGTTAGGTTGGGTTGGGTTAGGTTAGGTTAGGTTAGGTTGCGTTGGGTTAGGTTAGGTTAGGTTAGATTACGTTGGGTTAGGTTAGGTTAGGTTAGGTTAGGTTAGGTTGGGTTAGGTTAGGTTAGCTTAGGTTAGGTTAGGTTGGGTTGGGTTAGGTTAGGTTGGGTTAGGTTAGGTTAGGTTAGGTTGGGTTAGGTTAGCTTAGGTTAGGTTAGGTTAGGTTAGGTTAGATTGGGTTAGGTTAGGTTGGGTTGGGTTGGGTTGTTTAGGTTAGGTTAGGTTGGGTTGGGTTACGTTAGGTTAGGTTAGGTTGGGTTGGGTTAGGTGAGGTTAGGTTGGGTTGGGTTAGGTTAGGTTAGGTTAGGTTAGGTTGGGTTAGGTTAGCTTAGGTTAGGTTAGGTTAGGTTAGGTTAGGTTAGGTTACGTTAGGTTAGGTTAGGTTGGGTTGGGTTAGGTGAGGTTAGGTTGGGTTGGGTAAGGTAAGGTTAGGTTAGGTTAGGTTGGTTTAGGTTAGGTTAGGTTAGGTTAGGTTAGGTTAGTTTAGGTTAGGTTAGGTTAGGTTAGGTTAGGTTTGGTTAGGTTAGGTTAGGTTAGGTTAGGCTGGGTTGGGTTGGGTTAGGTTAGGTTAGGTTAGCTTGGGTTGGGTTGGGTTAGGTTAGGTTAGGTTGGGTTGGGTTAGGTTAGGTTACCTTGGGTTGGGTTAGGTTAGGTTAGGTTAGGTTAGGTTGGGTTGGGTTGGGTTAGGTTAGATTAGGTTAGGTTAGGTTAGGTTAGGTTAGGTTAGGTTGGGTTAGGTTAGGTTAGGTTAGGTTTGGTTAGGTTAGGTTAGGTTTGGTTAGGCTAGGTTGGGTTGGGTTAGGTTAGGTTAGGTTAGCTTGGGTTGGGTTGGGTTAGGTTAGGTTAGGTTGGGTTGGGTTAGGTTAGGTTAGGTTAGCTTGGGTTGGGTTAGGTTAGGTTAGGTTAGGTTAGGTTACGTTGGGTTAGGTTAGGTTAGGTTAGGTTAGGTTGGGTTGGGTTGGGTTGGGTTAGGTTAGGTTAGGTTGGGTTGGGTTAGGTTAGATTAGGTTAGGTTGGGTTAGGTTAGCTTAGGTTAGGTTAGGTTAGGTTAGGTTAGGTTGGGTTGGGTTGGGTTAGGTTAGGTTAGGTTAGGTTGGGTTGGGTTAGGTTAGATTAGGTTAGGTTAGGTTGGGTTAGGTTAGGTTAGGTTAGGTTGGGTTAGGTTAGGTTGGGTTGGGTTGGGTTAGGTTAGGTTAGGTTGGGTTGGGTTAGGTTAGGTTAGGTTAGGTTAGGTTAGGTTAGGTTGGGTTGGGTTAGGTGAGGTTAGGTTGGGTTGGGTTAGGTTAGGTTAGGTTAGGTTAGGTTGGGTTAGGTTAGCTTAGGTTAGGTTAGGTTAGGTTAGGTTAGGTTGGGTTAGGTTAGGTTAGGTTAGGTTAGGTTACGTTAGGTTAGGTTAGGTTGGGTTGGGTTAGGTGAGGTTAGGTTGGGTTGGGTAAGGTAAGGTTAGGTTAGGTTAGGTTGGTTTAGGTTAGGTTAGGTTAGGTTAGGTTAGGTTAGTTTAGGTTAGGTTAGGTTAGGTTAGGTTAGGTTTGGTTAGGTTAGGTTAGGTTAGGTTAGGCTGGGTTGGGTTGGGTTAGGTTAGGTTAGGTTAGCTTGGGTTGGGTTGGGTTAGGTTAGGTTAGGTTGGGTTGGGTTAGTGTGATGTGTGGTGCGCGTTTAAAGTGCGCGCCTTCGAAAAGTGCGCGTCACGAAAAAAAAAGGAAAAAAAAAAGGAGAAATACCAGAGTGCACGTGCGGTGCTGCTTAAACAAGAATGACGACGTTAAAGAGCGTCAAGCACGAGGATGCGTGGCAGGACGTGAAGTAAACAAAAAGGTAAAACATCCAATGGGCAGCGAACACGGAGATTTCAAGGCCCAATGACTTGACACCACGAAACAGCAGTATCTCCAATGAGAAGGAGACAAGTGGGCCAGAGCTGAAGCAGGAGCCTGAGCAGACCAGAGCAAGAGGAGTTCGAGGCAGGCAGTGCAAGCGGAAGGTCGTCACCGGACCGGGCGCTGAAGATGAGCCGTTGGGTTCCGGACCCGAGCCTACAGGACTTCAACCGGCCGGGGCCTCCTGCTGTCGGGTTCCCGCTCCAAAGGACCGTGGCCATCCGGTCCTGAACTCCTTTCCAGGGCCTGCGGACTTTGGTTCCGGCAGGCGAGCTACAGCCGTCGGGCTCCGGGCCCGAGCTGTGCGCCCAGCTGCTTGACTAGGTCGACCCTAGTTCCCTGACGCGTCGCCACCAGCCTGCGTTCTCCCGTCTCCGACGTGTACACGCTCCTCAAGCCGAAACCATCACGATTTGGTAGGGCTTTCCGACGTGTCGCCAGCAGCCAGCGTTCCCTCGTCCTCGTCCAGCCCACGCACTGACGCCGGAGTCACGGCGTTCCGGTTTCTCATCACCGCCGAAAACCAACTTGTGGGTGAGACTGCACCGATACTCTTGCGCTACTCTCATCACTCAGCCCCTTTCGAGCGTTAGGTTTAGTTACTGACTTTGAACGTTCTTGTTGGGTGTTTACAGATGTGTTTCGTCATGTCCAGTCAACTGTTTATTAAGTGTTTTGTTTTGTGAGGAATTTTCGCCTTTTTTTTTCTTTTCAATTAAACTTTTTGTGTGTTACTTGGAAACCGAACGGCTTTGTCCTTATTAACAAAACTCTCTGAGGCTCAGCCCAGGAGGAAAACAAATCAGCAACGAGAACCTTGCATCACAAACTGGCGTCCGCAGCGACAGGACAAAGTCGTTTGTTTTTCCAGTAGATTTTTTTTTTGACGCGGTTAACACGATGACGAACACGTGGGAGTTAATTGAGTTGGCGGATAAAATGGGACTGACGGGAGCGGAGTTTAGAGTATGGTACGAGGAGCGGATGGAGAGGGAGCGTGAGCAACGGGCTGCGGAACGAGAAGCTCGAAAGGAACAGTTGGAACGGGAGACGCAGGCCAAGAAGGAGCAGCTTGAGCTCGAGACGCGCGAAAAAGAAAAACAGCTCGAACTGGAGACACGCGCAAAGAAGGAGCAGCTGGAATTAGAGAACCAAAACCTGCAACTGCGTCTTAGACTTGCCGAAGCTGAGAATAGCCGTGTAGAGACAAGAACTGTTGACTCAGCACCAGGCTCAGCACAAGAAAGGAGTGTTTCATGCAGCGTGAATCCTCATAATTTGATACCGGGATTTAATGAAAGCCGGGACGACTTGGACGCCTATTTAAAAAGGTTCGAGAGAGTCGCCATCGGTCAAGAATGGCCTAGGGACAAATGGGCCACAGCTTTAAGTTTATGTTTGAGCGGAGAAGCCTTAAAGGTGTTTGGAAGACTTTCGCCGGAGGATTCACTCGATTATGATAAAGCCAAGTTGGCGTTGCTCCAGCGTTTCCGTTTTACGGCCGAAGGGTATCGGGAAAAGTTCCGACAAAGCAAGCCACAGGACGGCGAAACAGGCAAGCAGTACGCAACTAGGCTACTGAGTTTTTTCGATCGTTGGGTCGAAATGTCGAGGACCGGTAAGCGTTCATGTGGCCGGCGGGGGCGCAGACACGCGTTTCAGCGAACGTGCATAAAAGCAGGTTTGCCACAGTTACTTTCGAAACGTGCGAGAAGGGCAGTGCGTCTGGTTTGGGACGCAATAACCTGAGTGTAGAGTTAGAAAACCGGTAGCTCTTTCTGGACTTCGACTTTTAGATGCGGACACAAGTAGCTTTGTCCATAGTCGATTTTGTAGTAAGAAGGTTTATTCTGTGTTTCAGAACTTTTAAATGCAATTGGGTGAATCTAAAGTTTACGTGTGGACATTTGGACGATGTAGCGAACTGTAGCCCGGTGGTGTGTTGAACTGCGTGGTGCAAATATGTGGTTTAATTGTGACGTAGTGCAGAACGCGCACTCATCGGCAGTTTTTTTTTTCTTTCTAAAAAAAAAAAAAAACTTGAATAAAAGGGGGGCGTATGTGATGTGTGGTGCGCGTTTAAAGTGCGCGCCTTCGAAAAGTGCGCGTCACGAAAAAAAAAGGAAAAAAAAAAGGAGAAATACCAGAGTGCACGTGCGGTGCTGCTTAAACAAGAATGACGACGTTAAAGAGCGTCAAGCACGAGGATGCGTGGCAGGACGTGAAGTAAACAAAAAGGTAAAACATCCAATGGGCAGCGAACACGGAGATTTCAAGGCCCAATGACTTGACACCACGAAACAGCAGTATCTCCAATGAGAAGGAGACAAGTGGGCCAGAGCTGAAGCAGGAGCCTGAGCAGACCAGAGCAAGAGGAGTTCGAGGCAGGCAGTGCAAGCGGAAGGTCGTCACCGGACCGGGCGCTGAAGATGAGCCGTTGGGTTCCGGACCCGAGCCTACAGGACTTCAACCGGCCGGGGCCTCCTGCTGTCGGGTTCCCGCTCCAAAGGACCGTGGCCATCCGGTCCTGAACTCCTTTCCAGGGCCTGCGGACTTTGGTTCCGGCAGGCGAGCTACAGCCGTCGGGCTCCGGGCCCGAGCTGTGCGCCCAGCTGCTTGACTAGGTCGACCCTAGTTCCCTGACGCGTCGCCACCAGCCTGCGTTCTCCCGTCTCCGACGTGTACACGCTCCTCAAGCCGAAACCATCACGATTTGGTAGGGCTTTCCGACGTGTCGCCAGCAGCCAGCGTTCCCTCGTCCTCGTCCAGCCCACGCACTGACGCCGGAGTCACGGCGTTCCGGTTTCTCATCACCGCCGAAAACCAACTTGTGGGTGAGACTGCACCGATACTCTTGCGCTACTCTCATCACTCAGCCCCTTTCGAGCGTTAGGTTTAGTTAC
>NW_027464620.1:397500-422500 GCF_043290135.1 Rhipicephalus microplus
TTAGGTTAGGTTAGGTTAGGTTAGGTTAGGTTTGGTTGGGTTGGGTTGGGTTAGGTTAGGTTACGTTAGGTTGGGTTGGGTTAGGTTAGATTAGGTTAGGTTAGGTTGGGTTAGGTTAGGTTAGGTTAGGTTGGGTTAGGTTAGGTTGGGTTGGGTTGGGTTAGGTTAGGTTAGGTTAGGTTAGGTTGGGTTGGGTTGGGTTAGGTTAGGTTAGGTTAGGTTAGGTTGGGTTAGGTTAGGTTGGTTTGGGTTAGGTTAGGTTAGGTTAGGTTGGGTTAGGTTAGGTTAGGTTTGGTTTGGTTGGGTTAGGTCAGGTCAGGTTAGGTTAGGTTAGGTTGGGTTGGGTTGGGTTGTATAGGTTAGGTTAGGTTGGGTTGGGTTACGTTAGGTTAGGTTAGGTTGGGTTGGGTTAGGTGAGGTTAGGTTGGGTTGGGTTAGGTTAGGTTAGGTTGGGTTAGGTTAGGTTAGCTTAGGTTAGGTTAGGTTAGGTTAGGTTGGGTTGGGTTGGGTTAGGTTAGGTTAGGTTAGGTTAGGTTGGGTTGGGTTAGGTTAGGTTGGGTTAGGTTAGGTTAGGTTAGGTTAGGTTGGGTTAGGTTAGCTTAGGTTAGGTTTGGTTAGGTTAGGTTAGATTGGGTTAGGTTAGGTTGGGTTGGGTTGGGTTGTTTAGGTTAGGTTAGGTTGGGTTGGGTTACGTTAGGTTAGGTTAGGTTGGGTTGGGTTAGGTGAGGTTAGGTTGGGTTGGGTTAGGTTAGGTTAGGTTAGGTTGGGTTAGGTTAGCTTAGGTTAGGTTAGGTTAGGTTAGGTTAGGTTGGGTTAGGTTAGGTTAGGTTAGGTTACGTTAGGTTAAGTTAGGTTGGGTTGGGTTAGGTGAGGTTAGGTTGGGTTGGGTAAGGTAAGGTTAGGTTAGGTTAGGTTGGTTTAGGTTAGGTTAGGTTAGGTTAGGTTACGTTAGTTTAGGTTAGGTTAGGTTAGGTTAGGTTAGGTTAGGTTTGGTTAGGTTAGGTTAGGTTAGGTTAGGCTGGGTTGGGTTGGGTTGGGTTAGGTTAGGTTAGGTTAGCTTGGGTTGGGTTGGGTTAGGTTAGGTTAGGTTGGGTTGGGTTAGGTTAGGTTAGGTTAGCTTGGGTTGGGTTAGGTTAGGTTAGGTTAGGTTAGGTTGGGTTGGGTTGGGTTAGGTTAGATTAGGTTAGGTTAGGTTAGGTTAGGTTAGGTTAGGTTGGGTTAGGTTAGGTTAGGTTAGGTTTGGTTAGGTTAGGTTAGGTTTGGTTAGGCTAGGTTGGGTTGGGTTGGGTTAGGTTAGGTTAGGTTAGCTTGGGTTGGGTTGGGTTAGGTTAGGTTAGGTTGGGTTGGGTTAGGTAAGGTTAGGTTAGCTTGGGTTGGGTTAGGTTAGGTTAGGTTAGGTTAGGTTACGTTGGGTTAGGTTAGGTTAGGTTAGGTTAGGTTGGGTTGGGTTGGGTTGGGTTAGGTTAGGTTAGGTTAGGTTGGGTTGGGTTAGGTTAGATTAGGTTAGGTTGGGTTAGGTTAGCTTAGGTTAGGTTAGGTTAGGTTAGGTTAGGTTGGGTTGGGTTGGGTTAGGTTAGGTTAGGTTAGGTTGGGTTGGGTTAGGTTAGATTAGGTTAGGTTAGGTTGGGTTAGGTTAGGTTAGGTTAGGTTGGGTTAGGTTAGGTTGGGTTGGGTTGGGTTAGGTTAGGTTAGGTTGGGTTGGGTTAGGTTAGGTTAGGTTAGGTTGGGTTGGGTTGGGTTGGGTTAGGTTAGGTTAGGTTGGGTTAGGTTAGGTTGGGTTGGGTTAGGTTAGGTTAGGTTACGTTGGGTTAGGTTAGGTTAGGTTAGGTTTGGTTTGGTTGGGTTAGGTCAGGTTAGGTTAGGTTAGGTCAGGTTAGGTTAGGTTAGGTTAGGTTTGGTTAGGTTAGGTTAGGTTAGGTTAGGTTGGGTTGGGTTGGGTTGTTTAGGTTAGGTTAGGTTGGGTTGGGTTACGTTAGGTTAGGTTAGGTTGGGTTAGGTTAGGTTAGGTTAGGTTAGGTTGGGTTAGGTTAGGTTAGGTTAGGTTAAATTGGGTTGGGTTAGGTTAGGTTAGGTTACGTTGGGTTAGGTTAAATTGGGTTGGGTTAGGTTAGGTTAGGTTAGGTTAGGTTTGGTTAGGTTAGGTTAGGTTAGGTTAGGCTGGGTTGGGTTGGGTTAGGTTAGGTTGGGTTGGGTTAGGTTAGGTTAGGTTGGGTTGGGTTGGGTTGGGTTAGGTTAGGTTAGGTTAGGTTAGGTTGGGTTAGGTTAGGTTAGGTTAGGTAAGGTTAGGTTAGGTTAGGTTAGGTTAGGCTGGGTTGGGTTGGGTTAGGTTAGGTTAGGTTAGCTTGGGTTGGGTTAGGTTAGGTTAGGTTAGGTTAGGTTAGGTTAGGTAAGGTTTGGTTAGGTTAGGGTAGGTTAGGTTAGGTTAGGTTGGGTTGGGTTAGGTTAGGTTAGGTTAGGTTAAATTGGGTTGGGTTAGGTTAGGTTAGGTTACGTTGGGTTAGGTTAAATTGGATTGGGTTAGGTTAGCTTAGGTTAGGTTAGGTTAGGTTAGGTTAAATTGGGTTGGGTTAGGTTAGGTTAGGTTACGTTGGGTTAGGTTAAATTGGGTTGGGTTAGGTTAGCTTAGGTTAGGTTAGGTTAGGTTAGGTTTGGTTAGGTTAGGTTAGGCTAGGTTAGGTTAGGTTAGGTTAGGTTAGGTTGGGTTAGGTTAGGTTAGGTTAGGTTTGGTTAGGTTAGGTTAGGTTAGGTTAGGCTGGGTTGGGTTGGGTTGGGTTAGGTTAGGTTAGGTTAGCTTGGGTTGGGTTGGGTTAGGTTAGGTTAGGTTGGGTTGGGTTAGGTTAGGTTAGGTTAGGTTGCGTTGGGTTAGGTTAGGTTAGGTTAGATTACGTTGGGTTAGGTTAGGTTAGGTTAGGTTGGGTTAGGTTAGGTTAGGTTAGGTTAGGCTGGGTTGGGTTGGGCTGGGTTAGGTCAGGTTAGGTTAGGTTAGGTTGGGTTAGGTTAGGTTAGGTTAGGTTAGGTTAGGTTGGGTTGGGTTAGGTTAGATTAGGTTAGGTTAGGTTGGGTTGGGTTAGGTTAGGTTAGGTTAGGTTAGGTTAGGTTTAGTTGGGTTGGGTTGGGTTAGGTTAGGTTAGGTTAGGTTGGGTTGGGTTAGGTTAGATTAGGTTAGGTTAGGTTGGGTTAGGTTAGGTTAGGTTAGGTTGGGTTAGGTTAGGTTGGGTTGGGTTGGGTTAGGTTAGGTTAGGTTAGGTTGGGTTGGGTTGGGTTGGGTTGGGTTAGGTTAGGTTAGGTTAGGTTAGGTTGGGTTAGGTTAGGTTGGGTTGGGTTAGGTTAGGTTAGGTTAGGTTGGTTTGGGTTGGGTTAGGTAAGGTTAGGTTAGGTTAGGTTGGGTTGGGTTAGGTTAGGTTGGGTTAGGTTAGGTTAGGTTAGGTTAGGTTGGGTTAGGTTAGCTTAGGTTAGGTTAGGTTAGGTTAGGTTAGGTTGGGTTAGGTTAGGTTGGGTTGGGTTGGGTTGTTTAGGTTAGGTTAGGTTGGGTTGGGTTACGTTAGGTTAGGTTAGGTTGGGTTGGGTTAGGTGAGGTTAGGTTGGGTTGGGTTAGGTTAGGTTAGGTTAGGTTAGGTTGGGTTAGGTTAGCTTAGGTTAGGTTAGGTTAGGTTAGGTTAGGTTGGGTTAGGTTAGGTTAGGTTAGGTTAGGTTACGTTAGGTTAGGTTAGGTTGGGTTGGGTTAGGTGAGGTTAGGTTGGGTTGGGTAAGGTAAGGTTAGGTTAGGTTAGGTTGGTTTAGGTTAGGTTAGGTTAGGTTAGGTTAGTTTAGGTTAGGTTAGGTTAGGTTAGGTTAGGTTAGGTTTGGTTAGGTTAGGTTAGGTTAGGTTAGGCTGGGTTGGGTTGGGTAGGTTAGGTTAGGTTAGCTTGGGTTGGGTTGGGTTAGGTTAGGTTAGGTTGGGTTGGGTTAGGTTAGGTTAGGTTAGCTTGGGTTGGGTTAGGTTAGGTTAGGTTAGGTTAGGTTGGGTTGGGTTGGGTTAGGTTAGATTAGGTTAGGTTAGGTTAGGTTAGGTTAGGTTAGGTTGGGTTAGGTTAGGTTAGGTTAGGTTTGGTTAGGTTAGGTTAGGTTTGGTTAGGCTAGGTTGGGTTGGGTTGGGTTAGGTTAGGTTAGGTTAGCTTGGGTTGGGTTGGGTTAGGTTAGGTTAGGTTGGGTTGGGTTAGGTTAGGTTAGGTTAGCTTGGGTTGGGTTAGGTTAGGTTTGGTTAGGTTAGGTTAGGTTAGGTTACGTTGGGTTAGGTTAGGTTAGGTTAGGTTAGGTTGGGTTGGGTTGGGTTGGGATTGGTTAGGTTAGGTTAGGTTGGGTTGGGTTAGGTTAGATTAGGTTAGGTTGGGTTAGGTTAGCTTAGGTTAGGTTAGGTTAGGTTAGGTTAGGTTAGGTTGGGTTGGGTTGGGTTAGGTTAGGTTAGGTTAGGTTGGGTTGGGTTAGGTTAGATTAGGTTAGGTTAGGTTGGGTTAGGTTAGGTTAGGTTAGGTTGGGTTAGGTTAGGTTGGGTTGGGTTGGGTTAGGTTAGGTTAGGTTGGGTTGGGTTAGGTTAGGTTAGGTTAGGTTGGGTTGGGTTGGGTTGGGTTAGGTTAGGTTAGGTTAGGTTGGGTTAGGTTAGGTTGGGTTGGGTTAGGTTAGGTTAGGTTAGGTTGGGTTAGGTTAGGTTAGGTTAGGTTTGGTTTGGTTGGGTTAGGTCAGGTTAGGTTAGGTTAGGTCAGGTTAGGTTAGGTTAGGTTTGTTTAGGTTAGGTTAGGTTAGGTTAGGTTAGATTGGGTTGGGTTGGGTTGTTTAGGTTAGGTTAGGTTGGGTTGGAATACGTTAGGTTAGGTTAGGTTAGGTTGGGTTAGGTTAGGTTAGGTTAGGTTAGGTTAGGTTAGGTTGGGTTGGGTTAGGTTAGGTTAGGTTAAATTGGGTTGGGTTAGGTTAGGTTAGGTTACGTTGGGTTAGGTTAAATTGGGTTGGGTTAGGTTAGGTTAGGTTAGGTTAGGTTAGGTTAGGTTAGGTTAGGTTTGGTTAGGTTAGGTTAGGTTAGGTTAGGCTGGGTTAGGTTAGGTTAGGTTGGGTTGGGTTGGGTTAGGTTAGGTTGGGTTGGGTTAGGTTAGGTTAGGTTAGGTTGGGTTGGGTTGGGTTGGGTTAGGTTAGGATAGGTTAGGTTAGGTTGGGTTAGGTTAGGTTAGGTTAGGTAAGGTTAGGTTAGGCTAGGTTAGGTTAGGCTGGGTTGGGTTGGGTTGGGTTAGGTTAGGTTAGGTTAGCTTGGGTTGGGTTAGGTTAGGTTAGGTTAGGTTAGGTTTGGTTAGGTTAGGTTAGGTTAGGTTAGGTTAGGTTGGGTTGGGTTAGGTTAGGTTAGGTTAGGTTAAATTGGGTTGGGTTAGGTTAGGTTAGGTTATGTTGGGTTAGGTTAAATTGGGTTGGGTTAGGTTAGCTTAGGTTAGGTTAGGTTAGGTTAGGTTAGGTTAAATTGGGTTGGGTTAGGTTAGGTTAGGTTACGTTGGGTTAGGTTAAATTGGGTTGGGTTAGGTTAGCTTAGGTTAGGTTAGGTTTGGCTAGGTTTGGTTAGGTTAGGTAAGGCTAGGTTAGGTTAGGTACGGTTAGGTTAGGTTGGGTTAGGTTAGGTTAGGTTAGGTTTGGTTAGGTTAGGTTAGGTTAGGTTAGGCTGGGTTGGGTTGGGTTGGGTTAGGTTAGGTTAGGTTAGCTTGGGTTGGGTTGGGTAGGTTAGGTTAGGTTGGGTTGGGTTAGGTTAGGTTAGGTTAGGTTGCGTTGGGTTAGGTTAGGTTAGGTTAGATTACGTTGGGTTAGGTTAGGTTAGGTTAGGTTAGGTTGGGTTAGGTTAGGTTAGGTTAGGTTAGGTTAGGCTGGGTTGGGTTGGGCTGGGTTAGGTTAGGTTAGGTTAGGTTAGGTTGGGTTAGGTTAGGTTAGGTTAGGTTAGGTTGGGTTGGGTTAGGTTAGATTAGGTTAGGTTAGGTTGGGTTGGGTTAGGTTAGGTTAGGTTAGATTAGGTTAGGTTAGGTTAGGTTTGGTTGGGTTGGGTTGGGTTAGGTTAGGTTAGGTTAGGTTGGGTTGGGTTAGATTAGGTTAGGTTAGGTTGGGTTAGGTTAGGTTAGGTTGGGTTAGGTTAGGTTGGGTTGGGTTGGGTTAGGTTAGGTTAGGTTAGGTTAGGTTGGGTTGGGTTGGGTTGGGTTAGGTTAGGTTAGGTCAGGTTAGGTTAGGTTAGGTTAGGTTGGGTTGGGTTGTTTAGGTTAGGTTAGGTTAGGTTAGGTTAGGTTGGGTTGGGTTGGGTTGTTTAGGTTAGGTTAGGTTGGGTTGGGTTACGTTAGGTTAGGTTAGGTTGGGTTGGGTTAGGTGAGGTTAGGTTGGGTTGGGTTAGGTTAGGTTAGGTTAGGTTGGGCTAGGTTAGCTTAGGTTAGGTTAGGTTAGGTTAGGTTGGGTTGGGTTGGGTTAGGTTAGGTTAGGTTAGGTTGGGTTGGGTTAGGTTAGGTTAGGTTAGGTTAGGTTAGGTTGGGTTAGGTTAGCTTAGGTTAGGTTAGGTTAGGTTAGATTAGGTTAGGTTAGGTTGGGTTGGGTTGGGTTGTTTAGGTTAGGTTAGGTTGGGTTGGGTTACGTTAGGTTAGGTTAGGTTGGGTTGGGTTAGGTGAGGTTTGGTTGGGTTGGGTTAGGTTAGGTTAGGTTAGGTAAGGTTGGGTTAGGTTAGCTTAGGTTAGGTTAGGTTAGGTTAGGTTAGGTTGGGTTAGGTTAGGTTAGGTTAGGTTAGGTTACGTTAGGTTAGGTTAGGTTGGGTTGGGTTAGGTGAGGTTAGGTTGGGTTGGGTAAGGTTAGGTTAGGTTAGGTTAGGTTGGTTTAGGTTAGGTTAGGTTAGGTTAGGTTAGTTTAGGTTAGGTTAGGTTAGGTTAGGTTAGGTTTGGTTAGGTTAGGTTAGGTTAGGTTAGGCTGGGTTGGGTTGGGTTGGGTTAGGTTAGGTTAGGTTAGCTTGGGTTGGGTTGGGTTAGGTTAGGTTAGGTTAGGTTGGGTTGGGTTGGGATAGGTTAGATTAGGTTAGGTTAGGTTAGGTTAGGTTGGGTTAGGTTAGGTTAGGTTAGGTTTGGTTGGGTTAGGTTAGGTTAGGTTAGGTTAGGTTAGGTTTGGTTAGGTTGGGTTAGGTTAGGTTAGGCTGGGTTAGGTTAGGTTATGTTTGGTTGGGTTGGGTTAGGTTAGGTTGGGTTGGGTTAGGTTAGGTTAGGTTAGGTTGGGTTGGGTTGGGTTGGGTTAGGTTAGGTTAATTTAGGTTAGGTTAGGTTGGGTTAGGTTAGGTTAGGTTAGGTTAGGTTAGGCTGGGTTGGGTTGGGTTAGGTTAGGTTAGGTTAGCTTGGGTTGGGTTAGGTTAGGTTAGGTTAGGCTGGGTTGGGTTGGGTTGGGTTAGGTTAGGTTAGGTTAGCTTGGGTTGGGTTAGGTTAGGTTAGGTTAGGTTGGGTTAGGTTAGGTTGGGTTAGGTTAGGTTAGGTTAGGTTAGGTTGGGTTAGGTTAGGTTAGGTTAGGTTAGGCTGGGTTGGGTTGGGTTGGGTTAGGTTAGGTTAGGTTAGCTTGGGTTGGGTTAGGTTAGGTTAGGTTAGGTTAGGTTGGGTTGGGTTAGGTTAGGTTAGGTTAGGTTAGGTTGCGTTGGGTTAGGTTAGGTTAGGTTAGATTACGTTGGGTTAGGTTAGGTTGGGTTAGGTTAGATTAGGTTAGGTTAGGTTGGGTTAGGTTAGGTTAGGTTAGGTTGGGTTAGGTTAGGTTGGGTTGGGTTGGGTTAGGTTAGGTTAGGTTAGGTTAGGATGGGTTGGGTTAGGTTAGGTTAGGTTAGGTTGGGTTGGGTTGGGTTAGGTTAGGTTAGGTTAGGTTGGGTTAGGTTAGGTTGGGTTGGGTTAGGTAAGGTTAGGTTAGGTTAGGTTAGGTTTGGTTTTGTTGGATTAGGTCAGGTTAGGTTAGGTTATGTTAGGTTAGGTTAGGTTAGGTTAGGTCAAGTTAGGTTAGTTTGGGTTGGGTTAGGTTAGGTTAGGTTAGGTTAGGTTAGGTTAGGCTGGGTTGGGTTGGGTTGGGTTAGGTTAGGTTAGGTTAGCTTGGGTTGGGTTAGGTTAGGTTAGGTTAGGTTAGATTACATTGGGTTAGGTTAGGTTGGGTTGGGTTAGGTTAGGTTAGGTTAGGTTAGGTTGGGTTGGGTTGGGTTAGGTTAGGTTAGATTAGGTTAGGTTAGGCTGGGTTGGGTTTGGTTAGGTTAGGTTAGGTTAGGTTAGGCTGGGTTGGGTTAGGTTGGGTTAGGTTAGGTTAGGTTAGCTTGGGTTGGGTTGGGTTAGGTTAGGTTAGGTTGGGTTGGGTTAGGTTAGGTTAGGTTAGGTTGCGTTGGGTTAGGTTAGGTTAGGTTAGGTTAGGTTAGGTTAGGTTAGGTTAGGTTAGGTTGGGTTGGGTTGGGTTAGGTTAGGTTAGGGTAGGTTAGGTTAGGTTAGGTTTGGTTTTGTTGGGTTAGGTCAGGTTAGGTTAGGTTAGGTTAGGTTAGGTTAGGTTAGGTCAAGTTAGGTTAGTTTGGGTTGGGTTAGGTTAGGTTAGGTTAGGTTAGGTTAGGTTAGGCTGGGTTGGGTTGGGTTGGTTTAGGTTAGGTTAGGTTAGATTACCTTGGGTTAGGTTAGATTGGGTTGGGTTAGGTTTGGTTAGGTTAGGTTAGGTTGGGTTGGGTTGGGTTAGGTTAGGTTAGGTTAGGTTAGGTTAGGCTGGGTTGGGTTGGGTTGGGTTAGGTTAGGTTAGGTTAGCTTGGGTTGGTTAGGTTAGGTTAGGTTAGGTTAGGTTAGGTTAGGTTAGGTTAGATTACGTTGGGTTAGGTTAGGTTGGGTTGGGTTAGGTTAGGTTGGGTTAGGTTTGGTTAGGCTAGGTTAGGTTAGGTTAGGTTAGGTTAGGTTAGGGTACGTTAGGTTAGGTTAGGTTAGGTTAGGTTAGGTTAGGTTTGGTTTGGTTGGGTTAGGTCAGGTTAGGTTAGGTTAGGTTAGGTTAGCTTAGGTTAGGTTAGGTTAGGTTAGGTTAGGTTAGGTTGGGTTAGGTAAGGTTAGGTTAGGTTAGGTTAGGTTAGGTAAGGTAAGGTTAGGTTAGGTTAGGTTAGGTTAGGTTGGGTTGGGTTAGGTTAGGTTAGGTTAGGTTAAATTGGGTTGGGTTAGGTTAGGTTAGGTTACGTTGGGTTAGGTTAAATTGGGTTGGGTTAGGTTAGGTTAGGTTAGGTAAGGTAAGGTTAGGTTAGGTTAGGTTAGGTTAGGTTAGGTTGGGTTGGGTTAGGTTAGGTTAGGTTGGGTTGGGTTAGGTTAGGTTAGGTTAGGTTACGTTGGGTTAGGTTAAACTGGGTTGGGTTAGGTTAGGTTAGGTTATGTTAGGTTAGGTTGGGTTAGGTTGGGTTAGGTTAGGTTAGGTTAGGTTAGGTTAGGTTGGGTTAGGTTGGGTTGGGTTGGGTTGGGTTAGGTTAGGTTAGGTTAAATTGGGTTGGGTTAGGTTAGGTTAGGTTACGTTGGGTGAGGTTAAATTGGGTTGGGTTAGGTTAGGTTAGGTTAGGTTAGGTTAGGTTGGGTTAGGTTAGGTTAGGTTTGGTTAGGTTAGGTTAGGTTAGGTTAGGCTGGGTTGGGTTGGGTTAGGTTAGGTTAGCTTGGGTTGGGTTGGGTTAGGTTAGGTTAGGTTGGGTTGGGTTAGGTTAGGTTAGGTTAGGTTGCGTTGGGTTAGGTTAGGTTAGGTTAGATTACGTTGGGTTAGGTTAGGTTAGGTTAGGTTAGGTTGGGTTGGGTTGGGTTGGGTTAGGTTAGGTTAGGTTAGGTTAGGTTAGGTTTGGTTTGGTTGGATTAGGTCAGGTTAGGTTATGTTATGTTAGGTTAGGTTAGGTTAGGTTAGGTTAGGTCAAGTTAGGTTAGTTTGGGTTGGGTTAGGTTAGGTTAGGTTAGGTTAGGTTAGGCTGGGTTGGGTTGGGTTGGGTTAGGTTAGGTTAGGTTAGCTTGGGTTGGGTTAGGTTAGGTTAGGTTAGGTTAGGTTAGATTACATTGGGTTAGGTTAGGTTGGGTTGGGTTAGGTTAGGTTAGGTTAGGTTAGGTTAGGTTGGGTTGGGTTGGGTTAGGTTAGGTTAGGTTAGGTTAGGTTAGGCTGGGTTGGGTTTGGTTAGGTTAGGTTAGGTTAGGTTAGGCTGGGTTGGGTTAGGTTGGGTTAGGTTAGGTTAGGTTAGCTTGGGTTGGGTTGGGTTAGGTTAGGTTAGGTTGGGTTGGGTTAGGTTAGGTTAGGTTAGGTTGCGTTGGGTTAGGTTAGGTTAGGTTAGGTTAGGTTAGGTTAGGTTGGGTTGGGTTGGGTTAGGTTAGGTTAGGTTAGGTTAGGTTGGGTTTGGTTTGGTTGGGTTAGGTCAGGTTAGGTTAGGTTAGGTTAGGTTAGGTTAGGTTAGGTCAAGTTAGGTTAGTTTGGGTTGGGTTAGGTTAGGTTAGGTTAGGTTAGGCTGGGTTGGGTTGGGTTGGTTTAGGTTAGGTTAGGTTAGCTTGGGTTGGCTTAGGTTAGGTTAGGTTAGGTTAGGTTAGATTACGTTGGGTTAGGTTAGATTGGGTTGGGTTAGGTTAGGTTAGGTTGGGTTGGGTTGGGTTAGGTTAGGTTAGGTTAGGTTAGGTTAGGCTGGGTTGGGTTGGGTTGGGTTAGGTTAGGTTAGGTTAGCTTGGGTTGGTTAGGTTAGGTTAGGTTAGGTTAGGTTAGGTTAGATTACGTTGGGTTAGGTTAGGTTGGGTTGGGTTAGGTTAGGTTAGGTTGGGTTAGGTTTGGTTAGGCTAGGTTAGGTTAGGTTAGGTTAGGTTAGGTTACGTTGGGTTAGGTTAAATTGGGTTAGGTTAGGTTAGGTTAGGTTAGGTTACGTTAGGTTAGGTTAGGTTAGGTTAGGTTAGGTTTGGTTTGGTTGGGTTAGGTCAGGTTAGGTTAGGTTAGGTTAGGTTAGGTTAGGTTAGGCTGGGTTGGGTTGGGTTGGGTTAGGTTAGGTTAGGTTAGGTTAGGTTAGGTTAGGTTAGGCTGGGTTGGGTTGGGTTAGGTTAGGTTGGGTTAGGTTAGGTTAGGTTAGGTTTGGTTTGGTTAGGTTAGGTTGGGTTGGGTTGGGTTAGGTTAGGTTAGGTTAGGTTAGGTTGGGTTGGGTTAGGTTAGGTTAGGTTAGGTTAGGTTTGGTTAGGTTAGGTTAGGTTAGGTTAGGTTGGGTAGGGTTGGGTTGGGTTAGGTTAGGTTAGGTTAGGTTGGGTTGGGTTAGGTTAGATTAGGTTAGGTTAGGTTGGGTTAGGTTAGGTTAGGTTAGGTTGGGTTAGGTTGGGTTGGGTTGGGTTAGGTTAGGTTAGGTTAGGTTAGGTTGGGTTGGGTTAGGTTAGGTTAGGTTAGGTTGGGTTGGGTTGGGTTAGGTTAGGTTAGGTTAGGTTAGGTTGGGTTAGGTTAGGTTGGGTTGGGTTAGATTAGGTTAGGTTAGGTTGGGTTAGGTTAGGTTAGGTTAGGTTTGGTTCAGTTGGGTTAGGTTAGGTTAGGTTAGGTTAGGTTGGGTTGGGTTGGGTTGTTTAGGTTAGGTTAGGTTGGGTTGGGTTACGTTAGGTTAGGTTAGGTTGGGTTGGGTTAGGTGAGGTTAGGTTGGGTTGGGTTAGGTTAGGTTAGGTTAGGTTAGGTTAGGTTAGGTTAGGTTAGGTTGGGTTGGGTTAGGTTAGGTTAGGTTAAATTGGGTTGGGTTAGGTTAGGTTAGGTTATGTTGGGTTAGGTTAAATTGGGTTGGGTTAGGTTAGGTTAGGTTAAGTAAGGTTACGTTAGGTTAGGTTAGGTTAGGTTAGGTTGGGTTGGGTTGGGTTGTTTAGGTTAGGTTAGGTTGGGTTGGGTTACGTTAGGTTAGGTTAGGTTGGGTTGGGTTAGGTGAGGTTAGGTTGGGTTGGGTTAGGTTAGGTTAGGTTAGGTTAGGTTGGGTTAGGTTAGCTTAGGTTAGGTTAGGTTAGGTTAGGTTAGGTTGGGTTAGGTTAGGTTAGGTTAGGTTAGGTTAGGTAAGGTTAGGTTAGGTTAGGTTAGGTTAGGTTAGGTAAAGTTAGGTTGGGTTGGGTTAGGTTAGGTTAGGTTAAATTGGGTTGGGTTAGGTTAGGTTAGGTTACGTTGGGTTAGGTTAAATTGGGTTGGGTTAGGTTAGGTTAGGTTAGGTAAGGTTAGGTTAGGTTAGGTTAGGTTAGGTTAGGTTAGGTCAGGTTAGGTTAGGTTAGGTTAGGTTAGGTTAGGCAGGGTTGGGTTGGGTTGGGTTAGGTTAGGTTAGGTTAGGTTAGGTTAGGCTGGGTTGGGTTGGGTTAGGTTAGGTTAGGTTAGGTTAGGTTGGGTTAGGTTAGGTTAGGTTAGGTTAGGTTGGGTTGGGTTAGGTTAGATTATGTTAGGTTAGGTTGGGTTGGGTTAGGTTAGGTTAGGTTAGGTTAGGTTGGGTTGGGTTGGGTTAGGTTAGGTTAGGTTAGGTTGGGTTGGGTTAGGTTAGGTTTGGTTAGGTTAGGTTAGGTTAGGTTAGGTTAGGTTGGGTTGGGTTGGGTTGGGTTAGGTTAGGTTAGGTTAGGTTGGGTTGGGTTAGGTTAGATTAGGTTAGGTTAGGTTGGGTTAGGTTAGGTTAGGTTAGGTTGGGTTAGGTTAGGTTGGGTTGGGTTAGGTTAGGTTAGGTTGGGTTGGGTTGGGTTGGGTTGGGTTGTTTAGGTTAGGTTAGGTTGGGTTGGGTTACGTTAGGTTAGGTTAGGTTGGGTTGGGTTAGGTGAGGTTAGGTTGGGTTGGGTTAGGTTAGGTTAGGTTAGGTTAGGTTAGCTTAGGTTAGGTTAGGTTAGGTTAGGTTAGGTTATGTTAGGTTGGGTTGGGTTAGGTTAGGTTAGGTTAGGTTAAATTGGGTTGGGTTAGGTTAGGTTAGGTTACGTTGGATTAGGTTAAATTGGGTTGGGTTAGGTTAGGTTAGGTTAGGTTAGGTAAGGTTAGGTTAGGTAAGGTTAGGTTAGGTTAGGTTAGGTTAGGTTGGGTTGGGTTGGGTTGTTTAGGTTAGGTTAGGTTGGGTTGGGTTACGTTAGGTTAGGTTAGGTTGGGTTGGGTTAGGTGAGGTTAGGTTGGGTTGGGTTAGGTTAGGTTAGGTTAGGTTAGGCTGGGTTAGGTTAGCTTAGGTTAGGTTAGGTTAGGTTAGGTTAGGTTAGGCTGGGTTAGGTTAGGTTAGGTTAGGTAAGGTTAGGTTAGGTTAGGTTAGGTTAGGTTAGGTTGGGGTGGGTTAGGTTGGGGTGGGTTAGGTTAGGTTAGGTTAGGTTAAATTGGGTTGGGTTAGGTTAGGTTAGGTTACGTTGGGTTAGGTTAAATTGGGTTGGGTTAGGTCAGGTTAGGTTAGGTTAGGTAAGGTTAGGTTAGGTAAGGTTAGGTTAGGTTAGGTTAGGTTGGGTTGGGTTAGGTTAGGTTAGGTTAGGTTGGGTTGGGTTAGGTTAGGTTAGGTTACGTTGGGTTAGGTTAAACTGGGTTGGGTTAGGTTAGGTTAGGTTAGGTTGGGTTAGGTTAGGTTAGGTTAGGTTAGGTTGGGTTAGGTTGGGTTAGGTTAAGTTAGGTTAGGTTAGGTTAGGTTGGGTTGGGTTAGGTTAGGTTAGGTTAGGTTAAATTGGGTTGGGTTAGGTTAGGTTAGGTTACGTTGGGTTAGGTTAAATTGGGTTGGGTTAGGTTAGGTTAGGTTAAGTTAGGTTAGGATAGGTTAGGTTAGGTTAGGTTAGGTTAGGTTGGGTTGGGTTGGGTTAGGTTAGGTTAGGTTAGGTTAAGTTAGGTTAGGTTAGGTTAGGCTGGGTTGGGTTTGGTTAGGTTAGGTTAGGTTAGGTTAGGCTGGGTTGGGTTGGGTTAGGTTAGGTTAGGTTAGCTTGGGTTGGATTGGGTTAGGTTAGGTTAGGTTGGGTTGGGTTAGGTTAGGTTAGGTTAGGTTGCGTTGGGTTAGGTTAGGTTAGGTTAGATTACGTTGGGTTAGGTTAGGTTAGGTTAGGTTAGGTTAGCTTAGGTTAGGTTAGGTTAGGTTAGGTTAGGTTGGGTCGGGTTTGGTTGGGTTAGGTTAGGTTAGGTTAGGTTAGGTTAGGTTTGGTTTGGTTCGGTTAGGTCAGGTTAGGTTAGGTTAGGTTAGGTTAGGTCAAGTTAGGTTAGTTTGGGTTGGGTTAGGTTAGGTTAAGTTAGGTTAGGTTAGGTTAGGTTAGGTTAGGCTCGGTTGGGTTGGGTTGGGTTAGGTTAGGTTAGGTTAGCTTGGGTTGGGTTAGGTTAGGTTAAGTTAGGTTAGATTACGTTGGGTTAGGTTAGGTTGGGTTGGGTTAGGTTAGGTTAGGTTAGGTTAGGTTAGGTTGGGTTGGGTTGGGTTAGGTTAGGTTAGGTTAGGTTAGGCTGGGTTGGGTTGGGTTGGGTTAGGTTAGGTTAGGTTAGCTTGGGTTGGTTAGGTTAGGTTAGGTTAGGTTAGGTTAGATTACATTGGGTTAGGTTAGGTTAGGTTAGGTTAGGTTTGGTTAGGTTAGGTTAGGTTAGGTTAGGTTGGGTTAGGTTAGGTTGGGTTGGGTTAGGTTAGGTTAGGTTAGGTTGGGTTAGGTTAGGTTAGGCTAGGTTTGGTTTGGTTGGGTTAGGTCAGGTTAGGTTAGGTTAAGTTAGGTTAGGTTAGGTTAGGTTAGGTTGGGTTGGGTTGGGTTGTTTAGGTTAGGTTAAATTCGGTTGGGCTGGATTAGGTTAGGTTACGTTGGGTTAGGTTAAATTGGGTTGGGTTAGGTTAGGTTAGGTTAGGTTAGGTTAGGTTAGGTAAGGTTAGGTTAGGTAAGGTTAGGTTAGGTTAGGTTAGGTTGGGTTGGGTTGGGTTGTTTAGGTTAGGTTAGGTTGGGTTGGGTTACGTTAGGTTAGGTTAGGTTGGGTTGGGATAGGTGAGGTTAGGTTGGGTTGGGTTAGGTTAGGTTAGGTTAGGTTGGGTTAGGTTAGCTTAGGTTAGGTTAGGTTAGGTTAGGTTAGGCTGGGTTGGGTTGGGTTGGGTTAGGTTAGGTTAGGTTAGGTTGGGTTAGGTTAGGTTAGGTTAGGTTAGGTTGGGTAGGGTTAGGTTAGATTAGGTTAGGTTAGGTTGGGTTGGGTTAGGTTAGGTTAGGTTAGGTTAGGTTGGGTTGGGTTGGGTTAGGTTAGGTTAGGTTAGGTTGGGTTGGGTTAGGTTAGGTTAGGTTAGGTTAGGTTAGGTTTGGTTAGGTTAGGTTAGGTTAGGTTAGGTTAGGCTAGGTTAGGTTGGGTTGGGTTGGGTTGGGTTAGGTTAGGTTAGGTTAGGTTGGGTTGGGTTAGGTTAGATTAGGTTAGGTTAGGTAGGGTTGGGTTGTTTAGGTTAGGTTAGGTTGGGTTGGGTTACGTTAGGTTAGGTTAGGTTGGGTTGGGTTAGGTGAGGTTAGGTTGGGTTGGGTTAGGTTAGGTTAGGTTAGGTCAGGTTAGCTTAGGTTAGGTTAGGTTAGGTTAGGTTGGGTTGGGTTAGGTTAGGTTAGGTTAGGTTAAATTGGGTTGGGTTAGGTTAGCTTAGGTTACGTTGGGTTAGGTTAAATTGGGTTGGGTTAGGTTAGGTTAGGTTAGGTTAGGTTAGGTAAGGTTAGGTTAGGTAAGGTTAGGTTAGGTTAGGTTAGGTTAGGTTAGGTTAGGTTGGGTTGGGTTGGGTTGTTTAGGTTAGGTTAGGTTGGGTTGGGTTACGTTAGGTTAGGTTAGGTGGGGTTGGGTTAGGTGAGGTTAGGTTGGGTTGGGTTAGGTTAGGTTAGGTTAGGTTAGGTTGGGTTAGGTTAGCTTAGGTTAGGTTAGGTTAGGTTAGGTTAGGTTAGGCTGGGTTAGGTTAGGTTAGGTTAGGTTAGGTTAGGTAAGGTTAGGTTAGGTAAGGTTAGGTTAGGTTAGGTTAGGTTAGGTTGGGGTGGGTTAGGTTAGGTTAGGTTAGGTTAAATTGGGTTGGGTTAGGTTAGGTTAGGTTACGTTGGGTTAGGTTAAATTGGGTTGGGTTAGGTTAGGTTAGGTTAGGTTAGGTAAGGTTAGGTTAGGTTAGGTTAGGTTAGGTTGGGTTGGGTTAGGTTAGGTTAGGTTGGGTTGGGTTAGGTTAGGTTAGGCTAGGTTACGTTGGGTTAGGTTAAACTGGGTTGGGTTAGGTTAGCTTAGGTTAGGTTAGGTTAGGTTAAGTTGGGTTAGGTTGGGTTAGGTTAGGTTAGGTTAGGTTAGGTTACGTTGGGTTAGGTTAAATTGGGTTGGGTTAGGTTAGGTTAGGTTAGGTTAGGTTAGGATAGGTTAGGTTAGGTTAGGTTAGGTTAGGTTAGGTTGGGTTGGGTTGGGTTAGGTTAGGTTAGGTTAGGTTAGGTTTGGTTTGGTTGGGTTAGGTCAGGTTAAGTTAGGTTAGGTTAGGTTAGGTTAGGTCAAGTTAGGTTAGTTTGGGTTGGGTTAGGTTAGGTTAGGTTAGGTTAGGTTAGGCTGGGTTGGGTTGGGTTGGGTTAGGTTAGGTTAGGTTAGCTTGGGTTGGGTTAGGTTAGGTTAGGTTAGGTTAGGTTAGGCTGGGTTGGGTTGGGTTGGGTTAGGTTAGGTTAGGTTAGCTTGGGTTGGGTTAGGTTAGGTTAGGTTAGGTTAGGTTGGGTTAGGTTGGGTTAGGTTAGGTTAGGTTAGGCTGGGTTGGGTTTGGTTAGGTTAGGTTAGGTTAGGTTAGGCTGGGTTGGGTTGGGTTGGGTTGTTTAGGTTAGGTTAGGTTGGGTTGGGTTACGTTAGGTTAGGTTAGGTTGGGTTGGGTTAGGTGAGGTTAGGTTGGGTTGGGTTAGGTTAGGTTAGGTTAGGTTAGGTTAGGTTAGGTTGGGTTGGGTTAGGTTAGGTTAGGTTAGGTTAAATTGGGTTGGGTTAGGTTAGGTTAGGTTATGTTGGGTTAGGTTAAATTGGGTTGGGTTAGGTTAGGTTAGGTAAGGTTACGTTAGGTTAGGTTAGGTTAGGTTAGGTTGGGTTGGGTTGGGTTGTTTAGGTTAGGTTAGGTTGGGTTGGGTTACGTTAGGTTAGGTTAGGTTGGGTTGGGTTAGGTGAGGTTAGGTTGGGTTGGGTTAGGTTAGGTTAGGTTAGGTTAGGTTGGGTTAGGTTAGCTTAGGTTAGGTTAGGTTAGGTTAGGTTAGGTTAGGTTGGGTTAGGTTAGGTTAGGTTAGGTTAGGTTAGGTAAGGTTAGGTTAGGTTAGGTTAGGTTAGGTAAAGTTAGGTTGGGTTGGGTTAGGTTAGGTTAGGTTAAATTGGGTTGGGTTAGGTTAGGTTAGGTTACGTTGGGTTAGGTTAAATTGGGTTGGTTTAGGTTAGGTTAGGTTAGGTTAGGTAAGGTTAGGTTAGGTTAGGTTAGGTTAGGTTAGGTTAGGTCAGGTTAGGTTAGGTTAGGTTAGGTTAGGTTAGGTTAGGCAGGGTTGGGTTGGGTTGGGTTAGGTTAGGTTAGGTTAGGTTAGGTTAGGCTGGGTTGGGTTGGGTTAGGTTAGGTTAGGTTAGGTTAGGTTGGGTTAGGTTAGGTTAGGTTAGGTTAGGTTGGGTTGGGTTAGGTTAGATTATGTTAGGTTAGGTTGGGTTGGGTTAGGTTAGGTTAGGTTAGGTTAGGTTAGGTTGGGTTGGGTTGGGTTAGGTTAGGTTAGGTTAGGTTGGGTTGGGTTAGGTTAGGTTTGGTTAGGTTAGGTTAGGTTAGGTTAGGTTAGGTTAGGTTGGGTTGGGTTGGGTTGGGTTAGGTTAGGTTAGGTTAGGTTGGGTTGGGTTAGGTTAGATTAGGTTAGGTTGGGTTGGGTTAGGTTAGGTTAGGTTAGGTTAGCTTAGGTTAGGTTAGGTTAGGTTAGGTTAGGTTAGGTTATGTTAGGTTGGGTTGGGTTAGGTTAGGTTAGGTTAGGTTAAATTGGGTTGGGTTAGGTTAGGTTAGGTTACGTTGGGTTAGGTTAAATTGGGTTGGGTTAGGTTAGGTTAGGTTAGGTTAGGTAAGGTTAGGTTAGGTAAGGTTAGGTTAGGTTAGGTTAGGTTAGGTTGGGTTGGGTTGGGTTGTTTAGGTTAGGTTAGGTTGGGTTGGGTTACGTTAGGTTAGGTTAGGTTGGGTTGGGTTAGGTGAGGTTAGGTTGGGTTGGGTTAGGTTAGGTTAGGTTAGGTTAGGCTGGGTTAGGTTAGCTTAGGTTAGGTTAGGTTAGGTTAGGTTAGGTTAGGCTGGGTTAGGCTGGGTTAGGTTAGGTTAGGTTAGGTAAGGTTAGGTTAGGTTAGGTTAGGTTAGGTTAGGTTAGGTTAGGTTGGGGTGGGTTAGGTTAGGTTAGGTTAGGTTAAATTGGGTTGGGTTAGGTTAGGTTAGGTTACGTTGGGTTAGGTTAAATTGGGTTGGGTTAGGTTAGGTTAGGTTAGGTTAGGTAAGGTTAGGTTAGGTTAGGTTAGGTTAGGTTGGGTTGGGTTAGGTTAGGTTAGGTTGGGTTGGGTTAGGTTAGGTTAGGCTAGGTTACGTTGGGTTAGGTTAAACTGGGTTGGGTTAGGTTAGGTTAGGTTAGGTTAGGTTAGGTTAGGTTAAGTTGGGTTAGGTTGGGTTAGGTTAGGTTAGGTTAGGTTAGGTTGGGTTGGGTTAGGTTAGGTTAGGTTAGGTTAAATTGGGTTGGGTTAGGTTAGGTTAGGTTACGTTGGGTTAGGTTAAATTGGGTTGGGTTAGGTTAGGTTAGGTTAGGTTAGGTTAGGATAGGTTAGGTTAGGTTAGGTTAGGTTAGGTTAGGTTGGGTTGGGTTGGGTTAGGTTAGGTTAGGTTAGGTTGGGTTGGGTTAGGTTAGGTTAGGTTAGGTTAAATTGGGTTGGGTTAGGTTAGCTTAGGTTACGTTGGGTTAGGTTAAATTGGGTTGGGTTAGGTTAGGTTAGGTTAGGTTAGGTTAGGTAAGGTTAGGTTAGGTAAGGTTAGGTTAGGTTAGGTTAGGTTAGGTTAGGTTAGGTTGGGTTGGGTTGGGTTGTTTAGGTTAGGTTAGGTTGGGTTGGGTTACGTTAGGTTAGGTTAGGTGGGGTTGGGTTAGGTGAGGTTAGGTTGGGTTGGGTTAGGTTAGGTTAGGTTAGGTTAGGTTGGGTTAGGTTAGCTTAGGTTAGGTTAGGTTAGGTTAGGTTAGGTTAGGCTGGGTTAGGTTAGGTTAGGTTAGGTTAGGTTAGGTAAGGTTAGGTTAGGTAAGGTTAGGTTAGGTTAGGTTAGGTTAGGTTGGGGTGGGTTAGGTTAGGTTAGGTTAGGTTAAATTGGGTTGGGTTAGGTTAGGTTAGGTTACGTTGGGTTAGGTTAAATTGGGTTGGGTTAGGTTAGGTTAGGTTAGGTTAGGTAAGGTTAGGTTAGGTTAGGTTAGGTTAGGTTAGGTTGGGTTGGGTTAGGTTAGGTTAGGTTGGGTTGGGTTAGGTTAGGTTAGGCTAGGTTACGTTGGGTTAGGTTAAACTGGGTTGGGTTAGGTTAGGTTAGGTTAGGTTAGGTTAGGTTAGGTTAAGTTGGGTTAGGTTGGGTTAGGTTAGGTTAGGTTAGGTTAGGTTGGGTTGGGTTAGGTTAGGTTAGGTTAGGTTAAATTGGGTTGGGTTAGGTTAGGTTAGGTTACGTTGGGTTAGGTTAAATTGGGTTGGGTTAGGTTAGGTTAGGTTAGGTTAGGTTAGGATAGGTTAGGTTAGGTTAGGTTAGGTTAGGTTAGGTTGGGTTGGGTTGGGTTAGGTTAGGTTAGGTTAGGTTAGGTTTGGTTTGGTTGGGTTAGGTCAGGTTAAGTTAGGTTAGGTTAGGTTAGGTTAGGTCAAGTTAGGTTAGTTTGGGTTGGGTTAGGTTAGGTTAGGTTAGGTTAGGTTAGGCTGGGTTGGGTTGGGTTGGGTTAGGTTAGGTTAGGTTAGCTTGGGTTGGGTTAGGTTAGGTTAGGTTAGGTTAGGTTAGGCTGGGTTGGGTTGGGTTGGGTTAGGTTAGGTTAGGTTAGCTTGGGTTGGGTTAGGTTAGGTTAGGTTAGGTTAGGTTGGGTTAGGTTGGGTTAGGTTAGGTTAGGTTAGGCTGGGTTGGGTTTGGTTAGGTTAGGTTAGGTTAGGTTAGGCTGGGTTGGGTTGGGTTGGGTTGTTTAGGTTAGGTTAGGTTGGGTTGGGTTACGTTAGGTTAGGTTAGGTTGGGTTGGGTTAGGTGAGGTTAGGTTGGGTTGGGTTAGGTTAGGTTAGGTTAGGTTAGGTTAGGTTAGGTTAGGTTGGGTTGGGTTAGGTTAGGTTAGGTTAGGTTAAATTGGGTTGGGTTAGGTTAGGTTAGGTTATGTTGGGTTAGGTTAAATTGGGTTGGGTTAGGTTAGGTTAGGTAAGGTTACGTTAGGTTAGGTTAGGTTAGGTTAGGTTAGGTTGGGTTGGGTTGGGTTGTTTAGGTTAGGTTAGGTTGGGTTGGGTTACGTTAGGTTAGGTTAGGTTGGGTTGGGTTAGGTGAGGTTAGGTTGGGTTGGGTTAGGTTAGGTTAGGTTAGGTTAGGTTGGGTTAGGTTAGCTTAGGTTAGGTTAGGTTAGGTTAGGTTAGGTTAGGTTGGGTTAGGTTAGGTTAGGTTAGGTTAGGTTAGGTAAGGTTAGGTTAGGTTAGGTTAGGTTAGGTAAAGTTAGGTTGGGTTGGGTTAGGTTAGGTTAGGTTAAATTGGGTTGGGTTAGGTTAGGTTAGGTTACGTTGGGTTAGGTTAAATTGGGTTGGGTTAGGTTAGGTTAGGTTAGGTTAGGTAAGGTTAGGTTAGGTTAGGTTAGGTTAGGTTAGGTTAGGTCAGGTTAGGTTAGGTTAGGTTAGGTTAGGTTAGGTTAGGCAGGGTTGGGTTGGGTTGGGTTAGGTTAGGTTAGGTTAGGTTAGGTTAGGCTGGGTTGGGTTGGGTTAGGTTAGGTTAGGTTAGGTTAGGTTGGGTTAGGTTAGGTTAGGTTAGGTTAGGTTGGGTTGGGTTAGGTTAGATTATGTTAGGTTAGGTTGGGTTGGGTTAGGTTAGGTTAGGTTAGGTTAGGTTAGGTTGGGTTGGGTTGGGTTAGGTTAGGTTAGGTTAGGTTGGGTTGGGTTAGGTTAGGTTTGGTTAGGTTAGGTTAGGTTAGGTTAGGTTAGGTTAGGTTGGGTTGGGTTGGGTTGGGTTAGGTTAGGTTAGGTTAGGTTGGGTTGGGTTAGGTTAGATTAGGTTAGGTTGGGTTGGGTTAGGTTAGGTTAGGTTAGGTTAGGTTAGCTTAGGTTAGGTTAGGTTAGGTTAGGTTAGGTTAGGTTAGGTTGGGTTGGGTTAGGTTAGGTTAGGTTAGGTTAAATTGGGTTGGGTTAGGTTAGGTTAGGTTACGTTGGGTTAGGTTAAATTGGGTTGGGTTAGGTTAGGTTAGGTTAGGTTAGGTAAGGTTAGGTTAGGTAAGGTTAGGTTAGGTTAGGTTAGGTTAGGTTGGGTTGGGTTGGGTTGTTTAGGTTAGGTTAGGTTGGGTTGGGTTACGTTAGGTTAGGTTAGGTTGGGTTGGGTTAGGTGAGGTTAGGTTGGGTTGGGTTAGGTTAGGTTAGGTTAGGCTGGGTTAGGTTAGCTTAGGTTAGGTTAGGTTAGGTTAGGTTAGGTTAGGTTAGGTTAGGCTGGGTTAGGTTAGGTTAGGTTAGGTAAGGTTAGGTTAGGTTAGGTTAGGTTAGGTTAGGTTGGGGTGGGTTAGGTTAGGTTAGGTTAGGTTAAATTGGGTTGGGTTAGGTTAGGTTAGGTTACGTTGGGTTAGGTTAAATTGGGTTGGGTTAGGTCAGGTTAGGTTAGGTTAGGTAAGGTTAGGTTAGGTAAGGTTAGGTTAGGTTAGGTTAGGTTGGGTTGGGTTAGGTTAGGTTAGGTTAGGTTGGGTTGGGTTAGGTTAGGTTAGGTTACGTTGGGTTAGGTTAAACTGGGTTGGGTTAGGTTAGGTTAGGTTAGGTTAGGTTGGGTTAGGTTAGGTTAGGTTAGGTTAGGTTAGGTTGGGTTAGGTTGGGTTAGGTTAGGTTAGGTTAGGTTAGGTTAGGTTGGGTTGGGTTAGGTTAGGTTAGGTTAGGTTAAATTGGGTTGGGTTAGGTTAGGTTAGGTTATGTTGGGTTAGGTTAAATTGGGTTGGGTTAGGTTAGGTTAGGTTAGGTTAGGTTAGGATAGGTTAGGTTAGGTTAGGTTAGGTTGGGTTAGGTTAGGTTTGGTTAGGTTAGGTTAGGTTAGGTTAGGCTGGGTTGGGTTGGGTTGGGTTAGGTTAGGTTAGGTTAGCTTGGGTTGGGTTGGGTTAGGTTAGGTTAGGTTGGGTTGGGTTAGGTTAGGTTAGGTTAGGTTGCGTTGGGTTAGGTTAGGTTAGGTTAGATTACGTTGGGTTAGGTTAGGTTAGGTTAGGTTGGGTTAGGTTGGGTTGGGTTGGGTTAGGTTAGGTTAGGTTAGGTTAGGTTTGGTTTGGTTGGGTTAGGTCAGGTTAGGTTAGGTTAGGTTAGGTTAGGTTAGGTCAAGTTAGGTTAGTTTGGGTTGGGTTAGGTTAGGTTAGGTTAGGTTAGGCTAGGCTGGGTTGGGTTGGGTTGGGTTAGGTTAGCTTGGGTTGGGTTAGGTTAGGTTAGGTTAGGTTAGGTTAGGCTGGGTTGGGTTGGGTTGGGTTAGGTTAGGTTAGGTTAGCTTGGGTTGGGTTAGGTTAGGTTATGTTAGGTTAGGTTGGGTTGGGTTGGGTTAGGTTAGGTTAGGTTAGGTTACGTTAGGTTAGGTTAGGTTAGGCTGGGTTGGGTTTGGTTAGGTTAGGTTAGGTTAGGTTAGGCTGGGTTGGGTTGGGTTAGGTTAGGGTAGGTTAGCTTGGGTTGGGTTGGGTTAGGTTAGGTTAGGTTGGGTTGGGTTAGGTTAGGTTAGGTTAGGTTGCGTTGGGTTAGGTTAGGTTAGGTTAGATTACGTTGGGTTAGGTTAGGTTAGGTTAGGTTAGGTTAGCTTAGGTTAGGTTAGGTTAGGTTAGGTTAGGTTAGGTTAGGTTGGGTCGGGTTTGGTTGGGTTAGGTTAGGTTAGGTTAGGTTAGGTTTGGTTTGGTTGGGTTAGGTCAGGTTAGGTTAGGTTAGGTCAAGTTAGGTTAGTTTGGGTTGGATTAGGTTAGGTTAAGTTAGGTTAGGTTAGGTTAGGTTAGGTTAGGCTCGGTTGGGTTGGGTTGGGTTAGGTTAGGTTAGGTTAGCTTGGGTTGGGTTAGGTTAGGTTAGGTTAGGTTAGATTACGTTGGGTTAGGTTAGGTTGGGTTGGGTTAGGTTAGGTTAGGTTAGGTTAGGTTAGGTTGGGTTGGGTTGGGTTAGGTTAGGTTAGGTTAGGTTAGGTTAGGTTAGGTTAGGCTGGGTTGGGTTGGGTTGGGTTAGGTTAGGTTAGGTTAGCTTGGGTTGGTTAGGTTAGGTTAGGTTAGGTTAGATTACGTTGGGTTAGGTTAGGTTAGGTTAGGTTAGGTTTGGTTAGGTTAGGTTAGGTTAGGTTGGGTTAGGGTAGGTTGGGTTGGGTTAGGTTAGGTTAGGTTGGGTTAGGTTAGGTTAGGCTAGGTTTGGTTTGGTTGGGTTAGGTCAGGTTAGGTTAGGTTAAGTTAGGTTAGGTTAGGTTAGGTTAGGTTGGGTTGGGTTGGGTTGTTTAGGTTAGGTTAGGTTGGGTTGGGTTACGTTAGGTTAGGTTAGGTTGGGTTGGGTTAGGTGAGGTTAGGTTGGGTTGGGTTAGGTTAGGTTAGGTTAGGTTAGGTTAGCTTAGGTTAGGTTAGGTTAGGTTAGGTTAGGTTAGGTTAGGTTGGGTTGGGTCAGGTTAGGTTAGGTTAGGTTAAATTCGGTTGGGTTGGGTTAGGTTAGGTTACGTTGGGTTAGGTTAAATTGGGTTGGGTTAGGTTAGGTTAGGTAAGGTTAGGTTAGGTAAGGTTAGGTTAGGTTAGGTTAGGTTAGGTTAGGTTAGGTTGGGTTGGGTTGGGTTGTTTAGGTTAGGTTAGGTTGGGTTACGTTAGGTTAGGTTAGGTTGGGTTGGGTTAGGTGAGGTTAGGTTGGGTTGGGTTAGGTTAGGTTAGGTTAGGTTGGGTTAGGTTAGCTTAGGTTAGGTTAGGTTAGGTTAGGTTAGGTTAGGTTAGGTTAGGCTGGGTTGGGTTGGGTTGGGTTAGGTTAGGTTAGGTTAGGTTAGGTTAGGTTGGGTTAGGTAAGGTTAGGTTAGGTTAGGTTAGGTTAGGTAAGGTAAGGTTAGGTTAGGTTAGGTTAGGTTAGGTTAGGTTAGGTTGGGTTGGGTTAGGTTAGGTTAGGTTAGGTTAAATTGGGTTGGGTTAGGTTAGGTTAGGTTACGTTGGGTTAGGTTAAATTGGGTTGGGTTAGGTTAGGTTAGGTTAGGTAAGGTAAGGTTAGGTTAGGTTAGGTTAGGTTAGGTTGGGTTGGGTTAGGTTAGGTTAGGTTAGGTTGGGTTGGGTTAGGTTAGGTTAGGTTAGGTTACGTTGGGTTAGGTTAAACTGGGTTGGGTTAGGTTAGGTTAGGTTAGGTTAGGTTAGGTTGGGTTAGGTTGGGTTAGGTTAGGTTAGGTTAGGTTAGGTTAGGTTGGGTTAGGTTGGGTTAGGTTGGGTTAGGTTAGGTTAAATTGGGTTGGGTTAGGTTAGGTTAGGTTACGTTGGGTTAGGTTAAATTGGGTTGGGTTAGGTTAGGTTAGGTTAGGTTAGGTTGGGTTGGGTTAGGTTAGGTTTGGTTAGGTTAGGTTAGGTTAGGTTAGGTTAGGCTGGGTTGGGTTGGGTTAGGTTAGGTTAGCTTGGGTTGGGTTGGGTTAGGTTAGGTTAGCTTGGGTTGGGTTAGGTTAGGTTAGGTTAGGTTAGGTTAGATTACATTGGGTTACGATAGGTTGGGTTAGCTTGGGTTGGGTTGGGTTAGGTTAGGTTAGGTTGGGTTGGGTTAGGTTAGGTTAGGTTAAGTTAGGTTAGGTTGGGTTAGGTTAGGTTAGGTTAGGTTAGGTTGGGTTGGGTTGGGTTAGGTTAGGTTAGGTTAAGTTAGGTTTGGTTAGTTTAGGCTGGGTTGGGTTTGGTTAGGTTAGGTTAGGTTAGGTTAGGCTGGGTTGGGTTGGGTTAGGTTAGGTTAGGTTAGCTTGGGT
>NW_027464620.1:437500-440000 GCF_043290135.1 Rhipicephalus microplus
TGGGTTGGGTTAGGTTAGGTTAGGTTAGGTTGGGTTGGGTTAGGTTAGGTTAGGTTGGGTTAGGTTAGGTTAGGTTAGGTTAGGTTGGGTTGGGTTGGGTTAGGTTAGGTTAGGTTAGGTTGGGTTGGGTTAGGTTAGGTTAGGTTAGGTTAGGTTGGGTTGGGTTAGGTTAGGTTAGGTTAGGTTAGGTTAGTTTGGGTTAGGTTAGGTTGGGTTGGGTTAGGTTAGGTTAGGTTAGGTTGGGTTAGGTTAGGTTAGGTTAGGTTTGGTTTGGTTGGGTTAGGTCAGGTTAGGTTAGGTTAGGTTAGGTTAGGTTAGGTTAGGTTGGGTTGGGTTGGGTTGTTTAGGTTAGGTTAGGTTGGGTTGGGTTAGGTTGGGTTGTTTAGGGTAGGTTAGGTTGGGTTGGGTTACGTTAGGTTAGGTTAGGTTGGGTTGGGTTAGGTGAGGTTAGGTTGGGTGGGGTTAGGTTAGGTTAGGTTAGGTTAGCTTAGGTTAGGTTAGGTTAGGTTAGGTTAGGTAAGGTTAGGTTAGGTTAGGTTAGGTTAGGTTAGGTAAGGTTAGGTTAGGTTAGGTTAGGTTAGGTTGGGTTGGGTTGGGTTGTTTAGGGTAGGTTAGGTTGGGTTGGGTTACGTTAGGTTAGGTTAGGTTGGGTTGGGTTAGGTGAGGTTAGGTTGGGTGGGGTTAGGTTAGGTTAGGTTAGGTTAGCTTAGGTTAGGTTAGGTTAGGTTAGGTTAGGTAAGGTTAGGTTAGGTTAGGTTAGGTTAGGTTAGGTTAGGTTGGGTTGGGTTAGGTTAGGTTAGGTTAGGTTAAATTGGGTTGGGTTAGGTTAGGTTAGGTTACCTTGGGTTAGGTTAAATTGGGTTGGGTTAGGTTAGGTTAGGTTAGGTTAGGTTAGGTTAGGGAAGGTTAGGTTAGGTTAGGTTAGGTTAGGTTAGGTTGGGTTGGGTTAGGTTAGGTTAGGTTAGGTTGGGTTGGGTTAGGTTAGGTTAGGTTAGGTTACGTTGGGTTAGGTTAAACTGGGTTGGGTTAGGTTATGTTAGGTTAGGTTAGGTTAGGTTGGGTTAGGCTAGGTTAGGTTAGGTTAGGTTAGATTACGTTGGGTTAGGTTAGGTTGGGTTGGGTTAGGTTAGGTTAGGTTAGGTTAGGTTACGTTAAGTTTGGTTAGGTTAGGTTAGGTTAGGTTAGGTTGGGTTGGGTTAGGTTAGGTTAGGTTAGGTTAGGTTACGTTGGGTTAGGTTAAATTGGGTTAGGTTAGGTTAGGTTAGGTTTGGTTTGGTTGGGTTAGGTTAGGTTAGGTTAGGTTAGGTTAGGCTGGTTTTGGTTGGGTTGGGTTAGGTTAGGTTAGGTTAGGTTAGGTTAGGCTGGGTTGGGTTGGGTTGGGTTAGGTTAGGTTAGGTTAGGTTGGGTTAGGTTAGGTTAGGTTAGGTTAGGTTAGGTTAGGTTGGGTTGGGTTAGGTTAGATTAGGTTAGGTTAGGTTGGGTTGGGTTAGGTTAGGTTAGGTTAGGTTAGGTTGGGTTGGGTTGGGTTAGGTTAGGTTAGGTTAGGTTGGGTTGGGTTAGGTTAGGTTAGGTTAGGTATGGTTAGGTTAGGTTAGGTTAGGTTAGGTTGGGTTGGGTTGGGTTAGGTTAGGTTAGGTTAGGTTAGGTTGGGTTGGGTTAGGTTAGATTAGGTTAGGTTAGGTTGGGTTAGGTTAGGCTGGGTTGGGTTGGGTTGGGTTAGGTTAGGTTAGGTTAGGTTGGGTTAGGTTAGGTTAGGTTAGGTTAGGTTAGGTTGGGTTGGGTTAGGTTAGATTAGGTTAGGTTAGGTTGGGTTGGGTTAGGTTAGGTTAGGTTAGGTTGGGTTGGGTTGGGTTAGGTTAGGTTAGGTTAGGTTGGGTTGGGTTAGGTTAGGTTAGGTTTGGTTAGGTTAGGTTAGGTTAGGTTAGGTTGGGTTGGGTTGGTTTGGGTTAGGTTAGGTTAGGTTAGGTTGGGTTGGGTTAGGTTAGGTTAGGTTGGGTTAGGTTAGGTTAGGTTAGGTTAGGTTAGGTTGGGTTGGGTTGGGTTAGGTTAGGTTAGGTTAGGTTGGGTTGGGTTAGGTTAGGTTAGGTTAGGTTAGGTTGGGTTGGGTTAGGTTAGGTTAGGTTAGGTTAGGTTAGTTTGGGTTAGGTTAGGTTGGGTTGGGTTAGGTTAGGTTAGGTTAGGTTGGGTTAGGTTAGGTTAGGTTAGGTTAGGTTTGGTTTGGTTGGGTTAGGTCAGGTTAGGTTAGGTTAGGTTAGGTTAGGTTAGGTTGGGTTGGGTTGGGTTGTTTAGGTTAGGTTAGGTTGGGTTGGGTTACGTTAGGTTAGGTTAGGTTGGGTTGGGTTAGGTGAGGTTAGGTTGAGTTGGGTTAAGTTAGGTTAGGTTAGGTTAGGTTAGCTTAGGTTAGGTTAGGTTAGGTTAGGTTAGGTTGGGTTGGGTTAGGTTAGGTTAGGTTAGGTTAGGTTTGGTTTGGTTGGGTTAGGTTAGGTTAGGTTAGGTTAGG
>NW_027464620.1:505000-515000 GCF_043290135.1 Rhipicephalus microplus
GTTAGGTTAGGTTAGGTTGGGTTGGGTTAGGTTAGGTTAGGTTAGGTTAGGTTAGGTTTGGTTAGGTTAGGTTAGGTTAGGTTAGGTTAGGCTAGGTTAGGTTGGGTTGGGTTGGGTTGGGTTAGGTTAGGTTAGGTTAGGTTGGGTTGGGTTAGGTTAGATTAGGTTAGGTTAGGTTGGGTTAGGTTAGGTTAGGTTAGGTTGGGTTAGGTTAGGTTGGGTTGGGTTGGGTTAGGTTAGGTTAGGTTGGGTTGGGTTAGGTTAGGTTAGGTTAGGTTTGGTTGGGTTAAATTGGGTTGGGTTAGGTTAGGTTAGGTTAGGTTAGGTAAGGTAAGGTTAGGTTAGGTTAGGTTAGGTTAGGTTAGGTTGGGTTGGGTTGGGTTGTTTAGGTTAGGTTAGGTTGGGTTGGGTTACGTTAGGTTAGGTTAGGTTGGGTTGGGTTAGGTGAGGTTAGGTTGGGTTGGGTTAGGTTAGGTTAGGTTAGGTTAGGTTGGGTTAGGTTAGCTTAGGTTAGGTTAGGTTAGGTTAGGTTAGGTTGGGTTAGGTTAGGTTAGGTAAGGTTCGGTTAGGTTAGGTTAGGTAAGGTTAGGTTAGGTTAGGTTAGGTTAGGTTGGGTTGTTTAGGTTAGGTTAGGTTGGGTTGGGTTACGTTAGGTTAGGTTAGGTTGGGTTGGGTTAGGTTAGGTTACGTTGGGTTAGGTTAAATTGGGTTGGGTTAGGTTAGGTTAGGTTAGGTTAGGTAAGGTTAGGTTAGGTTAGGTTAGGTTAGGTTAGGTTGGGTTGGGTTAGGTTAGGTTAGGTTAGGTTGGGTTGGGTTAGGTTAGGTTAGGTTAGGTTAGGATAAGTTAGGTTAGGTTAGGTTAGGTTTGGTTAGGTTAGGTTAGGTTAGGTTAGGCTGGGTTGGGTTGGGTTGGGTTAGGTTAGGTTAGGTTAGCTTGGGTTGGACTGGGTTAGGTTAGGTTAGGTTGGGTTGGGTTAGGTTAGGTTAGGTTAGGTTGCGTTGGGTTAGGTTAGGTTAGGTTAGATTACGTTGGGTTAGGTTAGGTTAGGTTAGGTTAGGTTTGGTTAGGTTAGGTTAGGTTAGGTTAGGTTGGGTTGGGTTGGGTTAGGTTAGGTTAGGTTTGGTTAGGTTAGGTTAGGTTAGGTTAGGTTTGGTTTGGTTGGGTTAGGTCAGGTCAGGTTAGGTTAGGTTAGGTTAGGTTAGGTCAAGTTTGGTTAGTTTGGGTTGGGTTAGGTTAGGTTAGGTTAGGTTAGGTTAGGCTGGGTTGGGTTAGGTTAGGTTAGGTTAGCTTGGGTTGGGTTAGGTTAGGTTAGGTTAGGTTAGGTTAGGCTTGGTTGGGTTGGGTTGGGTTAGGTTAGGTTAGGTTAGCTTGGGTTGGGTTAGGTTAGATTAGGTTAGGTTAGGTTGGGTTGGGTTGGGTTAGGTTAGGTTGCGTTGGGTTAGGTTAGGTTAGGTTAGATTACGTTGGGTTAGGTTAGGTTAGGTTAGGTTAGCTTAGGTTTGGTTTGGTTGGGTTAGGTCAGGTTAGGTTAGGTTAGGTTAGGTTAGGCTAGGTTAGGTTAGGTTAGGTTAGGTTAGGTCAAGTTAGGTTAGTTTGGGTTGGGTTAGGTTAGGTTAAGTTAGGTTAGGTTAGGTTAGGCTGGGTTGGGTTGGGTTGGGTTAGGTTAGGTTAGGTTAGCTTGGGTTGGGTTAGGTTAGGTTAGGTTAGGTTAGATTACGTTGGGTTAGGTTAGGTTGGGTTGGGTTAGGTTAGGTTAGGTTAGGTTAGGTTAGGTTGGGTTGGGTTGGGTTAGGTTAGGTTAGGTTAGGTTAGGTTAGGTTAGGTTAGGCTGGGTTGGGTTGGGTTAGGTTAGGTTAGGTTAGCTTGGGTTGGTTAGGTTAGGTTAGGTTAGGTTAGGTTAATTTAGGTTAGGTTAGGTTAGGTTAGATTACGTTGGGTTAGGTTAGGTTGGGTTGGGTTAGGTTAGGTTAGGTTAGGATAGGTTAGGTTTGGTTAGGTTAGGTTAGGTTAGGTTAGGTTGGTTTGGGTTGGGCTAGGTTAGGTTAGGTTAGGTTAGGTTACGTTGGGTTAGGTTAAATTGGGTTAGGTTAGGTTAGGTTAGGTTAGGTTAGGTTAGGTTTGGTTTGGTTGGGTTAGGTTAGGTTAGGTTAGGTTAGGCTGGGTTGGGTTGGGTTGGGTTAGGTTAGGTTAGGTTAGGTTAGGTTAGGCTGGGTTGGGTTGGGTTGGGTTAGGTTAGGTTAGGTTAGGTTAGGTTGGGTTAGGTTAGGTTAGGTTAGGTTAGGTTAGGTTGGGTTGGGTTAGGTTAGATTAGGTTAGGTTGGGTTGGGTTAGGTTAGGTTAGGTTAGGTTGGGTTGGGTTGGGTTAGGTTAGGTTAGGTTAGGTTGGGTTGGGTTAGGTTAGGTTAGGTTTGGTTAGGTTAGGTTAGGTTAGGTTAGGTTGGGTTGGGTTGGGTTGGGTTAGGTTAGGTTAGGTTAGGTTGGGTTGGGCTAGGTTAGGTTAGGTTGGGTTAGGTTAGGTTAGGTTGGGTTAGGATAGGTTGGGTTGGGTTGGGTTAGGTTAGGTTAGGTTAGGTTAGGTTGGGTTGGGTTAGGTTAGGTTAGGTTAGGTTAGGTTGGGTTGGGTTAGGTTAGGTTAGGTTAGGTTAGGTTAGTTTGGGTTAGGTTAGGTTGGGTTGGGTTAGGTTAGGTTAGGTTAGGTTGGGTTAGGTTAGGTTAGGTTAGGTTTGGTTGGGTTAGGTCAGGTTAGGTTAGGTTAGGTTAGGTTAGGTTAGGTTGGGTTGGGTTGGGTTGTTTAGGTTAGGTTAGGTTGGGTTGGGTTACGTTAGGTTAGGTTAGGTTGGGTTGGGTTAGGTGAGGTTAGGTTGAGTTGGGTTAAGTTAGGTTAGGTTAGGTTAGCTTAGGTTAGGTTAGGTTAGGTTAGGTTAGGTTGGGTTGGGTTAGGTTAGGTTAGGTTAGGTTAAATTGGGTTGGGTTAGGTTAGGTTAGGTTACGTTGGGTTAGGTTAAATTGGGTTGGGTTAGGTTAGGTTAGGTTAGGTTAGGTTAGGTAAGGTTAGGTTAGGTTAGGTTAGGTTAGGTTAGGTTGGGTTGGGTTGGGTTGTTTAGGGTAGGTTAGGTTGGGTTGGGTTACGTTAGGTTAGGTTAGGTTGGGTTGGGTTAGGTGAGGTTAGGTTGGGTTGGGTTAGGTTAGGTTAGGTTAGGTTAGCTTAGGTTAGGTTAGGTTAGGTTAGGTTAGGTTAGGTAAGGTTAGGTTAGGTTAGGTTAGGTTAGGTTGGGTTGGGTTAGGTTAGGTTAGGTTAGGTTAAATTGGGTTGGGTTAGGTTAGGTTAGGTTACCTTGGGTTAGGTTAAATTGGGTTGGGTTAGGTTAGGTTAGGTTAGGTTAGGTTAGGTTAGGGAAGGTTAGGTTAGGTTAGGTTAGGTTAGGTTAGGTTAGGTTGGGTTGGGTTAGGTTAGGTTAGGTTAGGTTGGGTTGGGTTAGGTTAGGTTAGGTTACGTTGGGTTAGGTTAAACTGGGTTGGGTTAGGTTAGGTTAGGTTAGGTTAGGTTGGGTTAGGTTAGGTTAGGTTAGGTTAGGTTAGATTACGTTGGGTTAGGTTAGGTTGGGTTGGGTTAGGTTAGGTTAGGTTAGGTTAGGTTACGTTAAGTTTGGTTAGGTTAGGTTAGGTTAGGTTAGGTTAGGTTGGGTTGGGTTAGGTTAGGTTAGGTTAGGTTAGGTTAGGTTAGGTTACGTTGGGTTAGGTTAAATTGGGTTAGGTTAGGTTAGGTTAGGTTAGGTTAGGTTTGGTTTGGTTGGGTTAGGTTAGGTTAGGTTAGGTTAGGTTAGGCAGGTTTTGGTTGGGTTGGGTTAGGTTAGGTTAGGTTAGGTTAGGTTAGGCTGGGTTGGGTTGGGTTGGGTTAGGTTAGGTTAGGTTAGGTTGGGTTAGGTTAGGTTAGGTTAGGTTAGGTTAGGTTGGGTTGGGTTAGGTTAGATTAGGTTAGGTTAGGTTGGGTTGGGTTAGGTTAGGTTAGGTTAGGTTGGGTTGGGTTGGGTTAGGTTAGGTTAGGTTAGGTTGGGTTGGGTTAGGTTAGGTTAGGTTAGGTATGGTTAGGTTAGGTTAGGTTAGGTTAGGTTAGGTTGGGTTGGGTTGGGTTGGGTTAGGTTAGGTTAGGTTAGGTTGGGTTGGGTTAGGTTAGATTAGGTTAGGTTAGGTTGGGTTAGGTTAGGTTAGGTTAGGTTGGGTTAAGTTGGGTTAGGTTAGGTTGGGTTGGGTTAGGTTAGGTTAGGTTAGGTTGGGTTAGGTTAGGTTAGGTTAGGTTTGGTTTGGTTGGGTTAGGTCAGGTTAGGTTAGGTTAGGTTAGGTTAGGTTAGGTTGGGTTGGGTTGTTTAGGTTAGGTTAGGTTGGGTTGGGTTACGTTAGGTTAGGTTAGGTTGGGTTGGGTTAGGTGAGGTTAGGTTGGGTTAGGTTAGGTTAGGTTAAATTGGGTTGGGTTAGGTTAGGTTAGGTTAGGTAAGGTTAGGTTAGGTTAGGTTAGGTTAGATTAGGTTAGGTTAGGTTAGGTTGGGTTGGGTTGGGTTGTTTAGGGTAGGTTAGGTTGGGTTGGGTTACGTTAGGTTAGGTTAGGTTGGGTTGGGTTAGGTGAGGTTAGGTTGGGTTGGGTTAGGTTAGGTTAGGTTAGGTTAGCTTAGGTTAGGTTAGGTTAGGTTAGGTTAGGTTAGGTTAGGTTGGGTTGGGTTAGGTTAGGTTAGGTTAGGTTAGGTTGGGTTGGGTTGGGTTGGGTTAGGTTAGGTTAGGTTAGGTTAGGTTAGGTTAGGTTAGGTTGGGTTAGGTTAGGTTAGGTTAGGTTAGGTTGGGTTGGGTTGGGTTGTTTTGGTTAGGTTAGGTTGGGTTGGGTTACGTTAGGTTAGGTTAGGTTGGGTTGGGTTAGGTGAGGTTAGGTTGGGTGGGGTTAGGTTAGGTTAGGTTAGGTTAGGTTAGCTTAGGTTAGGTTAGGTTAGGTTGGGTTGGGTTGGGTTGTATAGGTTAGGTTAGGTTGTGTTGGGTTACGTTAGGTTAGGTTAGGTTGGGTTGGGTTAGGTGATGTTAGGTTGGGTTGGGTTAAGTTAGGTTAGGTTAGGTTAGGTTAGCTTAGGTTAGGTTAGGTTAGGTTAGGTTGGGTTGGGTTAGGTTAGGTTAGGTTAGGTTAAATTGGGTTGGGTTAGGTTAGGTTAGGTTACGTTGGGTTAGGTTAAATTGGGTTGGGTTAGGTTAGGTTAGGTTAGGTAAGGTTAGGTTAGGTTAGGTTAGGTTAGATTAGGTTAGGTTAGGTTAGGTTGGGTTGGGTTGGGTTGTTTAGGGTAGGTTAGGTTGGGTTGGGTTACGTTAGGTTAGGTTGGGTTGGGTTGGGTTAGGTGAGGTTAGGTTGGGTTGGGTTAGGTTAGGTTAGGTTAGGTTAGCTTAGGTTAGGTTAGGTTAGGTTAGGTTAGGTTAGGTTAGGTTAGGTTAGGTTAGGTTAGGTTGGGTTGGGTTAGGTTAGGTTAGGTTAGGTTAAATTGGGTTGGGTTAGGTTAGGTTAGGTTACCTTGGGTTAGGTTAAATTGGGTTGGGTTAGGTTAGGTTAGGTTAGGTTAGGTTAGGGAAGGTCAGGTTAGGTTAGGTTAGGTTAGGGAAGGTTAGGTTAGGTTAGGTTAGGTTAGGTTGGGTTGGGTTAGGTTAGGTAAGGTTAGGTTGGGTTGGGTTAGGTTAGGTTAGGTTAGGTTACGTTGGGTTAGGTTAAACTGGGTTGGGTTAGGTTAGGTTAGGTTAGGTTAGGTTAGGTTGGGTTAGGTTAGGTTAGGTTAGGTTAGATTACGTTGGGTTAGGTTAGGTTGGGTTGGGTTAGGTTAGGTTAGGTTAGGTAAGGTTACGTTAAGTTTGGTTAGGTTAGGTTAGGTTAGGTTAGGTTAGGTTAGGTTGGGTTGGGTTAGGTTAGGTTAGGTTAGGTTACGTTGGGTTAGGTTAAATTGGGTTAGGTTAGGTTAGGTTAGGTTAGGTTAGGTTTGGTTTGGTTGGGTTAGGTTAGGTTAGGTTAGGTTAGGTTAGGTTAGGCTGGGTTTGGTTGGGTTGGGTTAGGTTAGGTTAGGTTAGGTTAGGTTAGGCTGGGTTGGGTTGGGTTGGGTTAGGTTAGGTTAGGTTAGGTTGGGTTAGGTTAGGTTAGGTTAGGTTAGGTTGGGTTGGGTTAGGTTAGATTAGGTTAGGTTAGGTTGGGTTGGGTTAGGTTAGGTTAGGTTAGGTTAGGTTAGGTTGGGTTGGGTTGGGTTAGGTTAGGTTAGGTTGGGTTGGGTTAGGTTAGGTTAGGTTAGGTATGGTTAGGTTAGGTTAGGTTAGGTTAGGTTGGGTTGGGTTGGGTTGGGTTAGGTTAGGTTAGGTTAGGTTGGGTTGGGTTAGGTTAGATTAGGTTAGGTTAGGTTGGGTTAGGTTAGGTTAGGTTAGGTTGGGTTAGGTTAGGTTGGGTTGGGTTGGGTTAGGTTAGGTTAGGTTAGGTTGGGTTGGGTTAGGTTAGGTTAGGTTAGGTTGGGTTGGGTTGGGTTAGGTTAGGTTGGGTTGGGTTAGGTTAAATTAGGTTAGGTTGGGTTGGGTTAGGTTAGGTTAGGTTAGGTTAGGTTAGGTTGGGTTGGGTTAGGTTAGATTAGGTTAGGTTAGGTTGGGTTGGGTTAGGTTAGGTTAGGTTAGGTTAGGTTGGGTTGGGTTGGGTTAGGTTAGGTTAGGTTAGGTTGGGTTGGGTTAGGTTAGGTTAGGTTAGGTATGGTTAGGTTAGGTTAGGTTAGGTTAGGTTGGGTTGGGTTGGGTTGGGTTAGGTTAGGTTAAGTTAGGTTGGGTTGGGTTAGGTTAGATTAGGTTAGGTTAGGTTGGGTTAGGTTAGGTTAGGTTAGGTTGGGTTAGGTTAGGTTGGGTTGGGTTGGGTTAGGTTAGGTTAGGTTAGGTTGGGTTAGGTTAGGTTAGGTTAGGTTGGGTTGGGTTGGGTTAGGTTAGGTTAGCTTAGGTTAGGTTGGGTTAGGTTAGGTTGGGTTGGGTTAGGTTAGGTTAGGTTAGGTTGGGTTAGGTTAGGTTAGGTTAGGTTTGGTTGGGTTAGGTCAGGTCAGGTTAGGTTAGGTTAGGTTAGGTTAGGTTGGGTTGGGTTGTTTAGGTTAGGTTAGGTTGGGTTGGGTTACGTTAGGTTAGGTTAGGTTGGGTTGGGTTAGGTGAGGTTAGGTTGGGTTAGGTTAGGTTAGGTTAGGTTGGGTTAGGTTAGGTTAGGTTAGGTTAGGTTGGGTTGGGTTAGGTTAGGTTAGGTTAGGTTAAATTGGGTTGGGTTAGGTTTGGTTAGGTTAGGTTAAATTGGGTTGGGTTAGGTTAGGTTAGGTTAGGTTAGGTTAGGTAAGGTTAGGTTAGGTTAGGTTAGGTTAGGTTAGGTTAGGTTAGGTTGGGTTGGGTTGTTTAGGGTAGGTTAGGTTGGGTTGGGTTACGTTAGGTTAGGTTAGGTTGGGTTGGGCTAGGTGAGGTTAGGTTGGGTTGGGTTAGGTTAGGTTAGGTTAGGTTGGGTTAGGTTAGGTTAGGTTAGGTTAGGTTAGGTTGGGTTAGGTTAGGTTAGGTTAGGTTAAATTGGGTTGGGTTAGGTTAGGTTAGGTTACGTTGGGTTAGGTTAAATTGGGTTGGGTTAGGTTAGGTTAGGTTACGTTGGGTTAGGTTAAATTGGGTTGGGTTAGGTTAGGTTAGGTTAGGTTAGGTTAGGTAAGGTAAGGTTAGGTTAGGTTAGGTTAGGTTAGGTTGGGTAGGGTTAGGTTAGGTTAGGTTAGGTTGGGTTGGGTTAGGTTAGGTTAGGTTACGTTGGGTTAGGTTAAACTGGGTTGGGTTAGGTTAGGTTAGGTTAGGTTAGGTTAGGTTAGGTTGGGTTAGGTTAGGTTAGGTTAGGTTAGGTTAGGTTGGGTTGGGTTACGTTAGGTTAGGTTAGGTTGGGTTGGGTTAGGTGAGGTTAGGTTGGGTGGGGTTAGGTTAGGTTAGGTTAGGTTAGGTTAGCTTAGGTTAGGTTAGGTTAGGTTAGGTTAGGTTAGGTTAGGTTGGGTTGGGTTAGGTTAGGTTAGGTTAGGTTAAATTGGGTTGGGTTAGGTTAGGTTAGGTTACGTTGGGTTAGGTTAAATTGGGTTGGGTTAGGTTAGGTTAGGTTAGGTTAGGTAAGGTAAGGTTAGGTTAGGTTAGGTTAGGTTAGGTTGGGTTGGGTTAGGTTAGGTTAGGTTAGGTTGGGTTGGGTTAGGTTAGGTTAGGTTACGTTGGGTTAGGTTAAACTGGGTTGGGTTAGGTTAGGTTAGGTTAGGTTAGGTTAGGTTGGGTTAGGTTAGGTTAGGTTAGGTTGGGTTGGGTTGGGTTGTTTTGGTTAGGTTAGGTTGGGTTGGGTTACGTTAGGTTAGGTTAGGTTGGGTTGGGTTAGGTGAGGTTAGGTTGGGTGGGGTTAGGTTAGGTTAGGTTAGGTTAGGTTAGCTTAGGTTAGGTTAGGTTAGGTTGGGTTGGGTTGGGTTGTATAGGTTAGGTATGGTTGGGTTGGGTTACGTTAGGTTAGGTTAGGTTGGGTTGGGTTAGGTGAGGTTAGGTTGGGTTGGGTTAAGTTAGGTTAGGTTAGGTTAGGTTAGCTTAGGTTAGGTTAGGTTAGGTTAGGTTGGGTTGGGTTAGGTTAGGTTAGGTTAGGTTAAATTGGGTTGGGTTAGGTTAGGTTAGGTTACGTTGGGTTAGGTTAAATTGGGTTGGGTTAGGTTAGGTTAGGTTAGGTAAGGTTAGGTTAGGTTAGGTTAGATTAGGTTAGGTTAGGTTAGGTTGGGTTGGGTTGGGTTGTTTAGGGTAGGTTAGGTTGGGTTGGGTTACGTTAGGTTAGGTTAGGTTGGGTTGGGTTAGGTGAGGTTAGGTTGGGTTGGGTTAGGTTAGGTTAGGTTAGGTTAGCTTAGGTTAGGTTAGGTTAGGTTAGGTTAGGTTAGGTTAGGTTAGGTTGGGTTGGGTTAGGTTAGGTTAGCTTAGGTTAGGTTAGGTTAGGTTAGGTTAGGTTAGGTTAGGTTGGGTTGGGTTGGGTTGTTTAGGTTAGGTTAGGTTGGGTTGGGTTACGTTAGGTTAGGTTAGGTTGGGTTGGGTTAGGTGAGGTTAGGTTGGGTTGGGTTAGGTTAGGTTAGGTTGGGTTGGGTTAGGTTAGGTTAGGTTAGGTAAAATTGGGTTGGGTTAGGTTAGGTTAGGTTATGTTGGGTTAGGTTAAATTGGGTTGGGTTAGGTTAGGTTAGGTTAGGTTAGGTAAGGTTAGGTTAGGTTAGGTTAGGTTAGGTTAGGTTAGGTTAGGTTAGGTTAGGTTAGGTTAGGTTAGGTTAGGTTAGGTAAGGTTACGTTAAGTTTGGTTAGGTTAGGTTAGGTTAGGTTAGGTTGGGTTGGGTTAGGTTAGGTTAGGTTAGGTTACGGTCGGTTAGGTTAAATTGGGTTAGGTTAGGTTAGGTTAGGTTAGGTTTGGTTTGGTTGGGTTAGGTTAGGTTAGGTTAGGTTAGGTTAGGCTGGGTTTGGTTGGGTTGGGTTAGGTTAGGTTAGGTTAGGTTAGGTTAGGCTGGGTTGGGTTGGGTTGGGTTGGGTTAGGTTAGGTTAGGTTAGGTTGGGTTAGGTTAGGTTAGGTTAGGTTAGGTTGGGTTGGGTTAGGTTAGATTAGGTTAGGTTAGGTTGGGTTGGGTTAGGTTAGGTTAGGTTAGGTTAGGTTAGGTTGGGTTGGGTTGGGTTAGGTTAGGTTAGGTTGGGTTGGGTTAGGTTAGGTTAGGTTAGGTATGGTTAGGTTAGGTTAGGTTAGGTTAGGTTGGGTTGGGTTGGGTTGGGTTAGGTTAGGTTAGGTTAGGTTGGGTTGGGTTAGGTTAGGTTGGGTTAGGTTGGGTTAGGTTAGGTTGGGTTGGGTTGGGTTAGGTTAGGTTAGGTTAGGTTGGGTTGGGTTAGGTTAGGTTAGGTTAGGTTAGGTTGGGTTGGGTTGGGTTAGGTTAGGTTGGGTTGGGTTAGGTTAAATTAGGTTAGGTTGGG
>NW_027464620.1:520000-522500 GCF_043290135.1 Rhipicephalus microplus
TTGGGTTGGGTTGGGTTAGGTTAGGTTAGGTTAGGTTGGGTTGGGTTAGGTTAGATTAGGTTAGGTTAGGTTGGGTTAGGTTAGGTTAGGTTGGGTTAGGTTATGTTGGGTTGGGTTGGGTTAGGTTAGGTTAGGTTAGGTTAGGTTGGGTTGGGTTAGGTTAGGTTAGGTTAGGTTGGGTTGGGTTGGGTTAGGTTAGGTTAGGTTAGGTTAGGTTGGGTTAGGTTAGGTTGGGTTGGGTTAGGTTAGGTTAGGTTAGGTTGGGTTAGGTTAGGTTAGGTTAGGTTAGGTTGGGTTGGGTTGGGTTGTTTAGGTTAGGTTAGGTTGGGTTGGGTTACGTTAGGTTAGGTTAGGTTGGGTTGGGTTAGGTGAGGTTAGGTTGGGTTAGGTTAGGTTAGGTTAGCTTAGGTTAGGTTAGGTTAGGTTAGGTTGGGTTGGGTAGGTTAGGTTAGGTTAGGTTAAATTGTGTTGGGTTAGGTTAGGTTAGGTTACGTTGGGTTAGGTTAAATTGGGTTGGGTTAGGTTAGGTTAGGTTAGGTTAGGTAAGGTTAGGTTAGGTTAGGTTAGGTTGGGTTGGGTTGGGTTGTTTAGGGTAGGTTAGGTTGGGTTGGGTTACGTTAGGTTAGGTTAGGTTGGGTTGGGTTAGGTGAGGTTAGGTTGGGTTGGGTTAGGTTAGGTTAGGTTAGGTTAGGTTGGGTTAGGTTAGCTTAGGTTAGGTTAGGTTAGGTTAGGTTAGGTTAGGTTGGGTTAGGTTAGGTTAGGTTAGGTTAGGTTAGGTAAGGTTAGGTTAGGTTAGGTTAGGTTAGGTTGGGTTGGGTTAGGTTAGGTTGGGTTAGGTTAAATTGGGTTGGGTTAGGTTAGGTTAGGTTACGTTGGGTTAGGTTCAATTGGGTTGGGTTAGGTTAGGTTAGGTTAGGTTAGGTAAGGTAAGGTTAGGTTAGGTTAGGTTAGGTTGGGTTGGGTTAGGTTAGGTTAGGTTAGGTTGGGTTGGGTTAGGTTAGGTTAGGTTACGTTGGGTTAGGTTAAACTGGGTTGGGTTAGGTTAGGTTAGGTTAGGTTAGGTTAGGTTGGGTTAGGTTAGGTTAGGTTAGGTTAGGTTGGGTTGGGTTGGGTTGTTTAGGTTAGGTTAGGTTGGGTTGGGTTACGTTAGGTTAGGTTAGGTTGGGTTGGGTTAGGTGAGGTTAGGTTGGGTGGGGTTAGGTTAGGTTAGGTTAGGTTAGCTTAGGTTAGGTTAGGTTAGGTTAGGTTAGGTTAGGTTAGGTTGGGTTGGGTTGGGTTGTTTAGGTTAGGTTAGGTTGGGTTGGGTTACGTTAGGTTAGGTTAGGTTGGGTTGGGTTAGGTGAGGTTAGGTTGGGTTGGGTTAGGTTAGGTTAGGTTGGGTTGGGTTAGGTTAGGTTAGGTTAGGTAAAATTGGGTTGGGTTAGGTTAGGTTAGGTTATGTTGGGTTAGGTTAAATTGGGTTGGGTTAGGTTAGGTTAGGTTAGGTTAGGTAAGGTTAGGTTAGGTTAGGTTAGGTTAGGTTAGGTTAGGTTAGGTTAGGTTAGGTTAGGTTAGGTTAGGTTAGGTTAGGTTAGGTAAGGTTACGTTAAGTTTGGTTAGGTTAGGTTAGGTTAGGTTAGGTTGGGTTGGGTTAGGTTAGGTTAGGTTAGGTTACGGTCGGTTAGGTTAAATTGGGTTAGGTTAGGTTAGGTTAGGTTAGGTTTGGTTTGGTTGGGTTAGGTTAGGTTAGGTTAGGTTAGGTTAGGCTGGGTTTGGTTGGGTTGGGTTAGGTTAGGTTAGGTTAGGTTAGGCTGGGTTGGGTTGGGTTGGGTTGGGTTAGGTTAGGTTAGGTTAGGTTGGGTTAGGTTAGGTTAGGTTAGGTTAGGTTGGGTTGGGTTAGGTTAGATTAGGTTAGGTTAGGTTGGGTTGGGTTAGGTTAGGTTAGGTTAGGTTAGGTTAGGTTGGGTTGGGTTGGGTTAGGTTAGGTTAGGTTGGGTTGGGTTAGGTTAGGTTAGGTTAGGTATGGTTAGGTTAGGTTAGGTTAGGTTAGGTTGGGTTGGGTTGGGTTGGGTTAGGTTAGGTTAGGTTAGGTTGGGTTGGGTTAGGTTAGATTAGGTTAGGTTAGGTTGGGTTAGGTTGGGTTAGGTTAGGTTGGGTTGGGTTGGGTTAGGTTAGGTTAGGTTAGGTTGGGTTGGGTTAGGTTAGGTTAGGTTAGGTTAGGTTGGGTTGGGTTGGGTTAGGTTAGGTTGGGTTGGGTTAGGTTAAATTAGGTTAGGTTGGGTTGGGTTAGGTTAGGTTAGGTTAGGTTAGGTTAGGTTGGGTTGGGTTAGGTTAGATTAGGTTAGGTTAGGTTGGGTTGGGTTAGGTTAGGTTAGGTTAGGTTAGGTTGGGTTGGGTTGGGTTAGGTTAGGTTAGGTTAGGTTGGGTTGGGTTAGGTTAGGTTAGGTTAGGTATGGTTAGGTTAGGTTAGGTTAGGTTAGGTTGGGTTGGGTTGGGTTGGGTTAGGTTAGGTTAAGTTAGG
>NW_027464620.1:530000-532500 GCF_043290135.1 Rhipicephalus microplus
CGTTGGGTTAGGTTAGGTTAGGTTAGGTTAGCTTAGGTTTGGTTTGGTTGGGTTAGGTCAGGTTAGGTTAGGTTAGGTTAGGTTAGGCTAGGTTAGGTTAGGTTAGGTTAGGTTAGGTCAAGTTAGGTTAGTTTGGGTTGGGTTAGGTTAGGTTAAGTTAGGTTAGGTTAGGTTAGGCTGGGTTGGGTTGGGTTGGGTTAGGTTAGGTTAGGTTAGCTTGGGTTGGGTTAGGTTAGGTTAGGTTAGGTTAGGTTAGATTACGTTGGGTTAGGTTAGGTTGGGTTGGGTTAGGTTAGGTTAGGTTAGGTTAGGTTAGGTTGGGTTGGGTTGGGTTAGGTTAGGTTAGGTTAGGTTAGGTTAGGCTGGGTTGGGTTGGGTTATGTTAGGTTAGGTTAGCTTGGGTTGGTTAGGTTAGGTTAGGTTAGGTTAGGTTAATTTAGGTTAGGTTAGGTTAGGTTAGGTTAGATTACGTTGGGTTAGGTTAGGTTGGGTTGGGTTAGGTTAGGTTAGGTTAGGATAGGTTAGGTTTGGTTAGGTTAGGTTAGGTTAGGTTAGGTTAGGTTGGTTTGGGTTGGGTTAGGTTAGGTTAGGTTAGGTTAGGTTACGTTGGGTTAGGTTAAATTGGGTTAGGTTAGGTTAGGTTAGGTTAGGTTAGGTTAGGTTAGGTTTGGTTTGGTTGGGTTAGGTTAGGTTAGGTTAGGTTAGGTTAGGCTGGGTTGGGTTGGGTTGGGTTAGGTTAGGTTAGGTTAGGTTAGGTTAGGTGAGGTTAGGTTGGGTTGGGTTAGGTTAGGTTAGGTTAGGTTGGGTTAGGTTAGGTTAGGTTAGGTTAGGTTAGGCTGGGTTGGGTTGGGTTGGGTTAGGTTAGGTTAGGTTAGGTTGGGTTAGGTTAGGTTAGGTTAGGTTAGGTTGGGTTGGGTTAGGTTAGATTAGGTTAGGTTAGGTTGGGTTGGGTTAGGTTAGGTTAGGTTAGGTTAGGTTAGGTTGGGTTGGGTTGGGTTGGGTTAGGTTAGGTTAGGTTGGGTTGGGTTAGGTTAGGTTAGGTTAGGTTAGGTTAGGTTAGGTTAGGTTTGGTTAGGTTAGGTTAGGTTAGGTTAGGCTAGGTTAGGTTGGGTTGGGTTGGGTTGGGTTAGGTTAGGTTAGGTTAGGTTGGGTTGGGTTAGGTTAGATTAGGTTAGGTTAGGTAGGGTTGGGTTGTTTAGGTTAGGTTAGGTTGGGTTGGGTTACGTTAGGTTAGGTTAGGTTGGGTTGGGTTAGGTGAGGTTAGGTTGGGTTGGGTTAGGTTAGGTTAGGTTAGGTCAGGTTAGCTTAGGTTAGGTTAGGTTAGGTTAGGTTAGGTTAGGTTGGGTTGGGTTAGGTTAGGTTAGGTTAGGTTAAATTGGGTTGGGTTAGGTTAGGTTAGGTTACGTTGGGTTAGGTTAAATTGGGTTGGGTTAGGTTAGGTTAGGTTAGGTTAGGTTAGGTTAGGTAAGGTTAGGTTAGGTAAGGTTAGGTTAGGTTAGGTTAGGTTAGGTTAGGTTGGGTTGGGTTGGGTTGTTTAGGTTAGGTTAGGTTGGGTTGGGTTACGTTAGGTTAGGTTAGGTTGGGTTGGGTTAGGTGAGGTTAGGTTGGGTTGGGTTAGGTTAGGTTAGGTTAGGTTGGGTTAGGTTAGCTTAGGTTAGGTTAGGTTAGGTTAGGTTAGGTTAGGTTAGGCTGGGTTAGGTTAGGTTAGGTTAAGTTAGGTAAGGTTAGGTTAGGTAAGGTTAGGTTAGGTTAGGTTAGGTTAGGTTAGGTTGGGGTGGGTTAGGTTAGGTTAGGTTAGGTTAAATTGGGTTGGGTTAGGTTAGGTTAGGTTACGTTGGGTTAGGTTAAATTGGGTTGGGTTAGGTTAGGTTAGGTTAGGTTAGGTAAGGTTAGGTTAGGTTAGGTTAGGTTAGGTTAGGTTGGGTTGGGTTAGGTTAGGTTAGGTTGGGTTGGGTTAGGTTAGGTTAGGTTAGGTTACGTTGGGTTAGGTTAAACTGGGTTGGGTTAGGTTAGGTTAGGTTAGGTTAGGTTAGGTTAAGTTGGGTTAGGTTGGGTTAGGTTAGGTTAGGTTAGGTTAGGTTAGGTTGGGTTGGGTTAGGTTAGGTTAGGTTAGGTTAAATTGGGTTGGGTTAGGTTAGGTTAGGTTACATTGGGTTAGGTTAAATTGGGTTGGGTTAGGTTAGGTTAGGTTAGGTTAGGTTAGGATAGGTTAGGTTAGGTTAGGTTAGGTTGGGTTGGGTTGGGTTAGGTTAGGTTAGGTTAGGTTAGGTTTGGTTTGGTTGGGTTAGGTCAGGTTAGGTTAGGTTAGGTTAGGTTAGGTTAGGTCAAGTTAGGTTAGTTTGGGTTGGGTTAGGTTAGGTTAGGTTAGGTTAGGCTGGGTTGGGTTGGGTTGGGTTAGGTTAGGTTAGGTTAGCTTGGGTTGGGTTAGGTTAGGTTAGGTTAGGTTAGGTTAGGCTGGGTTGGGTTGGGTTGGGTTAGGTTAGGTTAGGTTAGCTTGGGT
>NW_027464620.1:537500-540000 GCF_043290135.1 Rhipicephalus microplus
GTTAGGTTAGGTTAGGTTAGGTTGGGTTGGGTTAGGTTAGGTTAGGTTAGGTTGGGTTGGGTTAGGTTAGGTTAGGTTTGGTTAGGTTAGGTTAGGTTAGGTTAGGTTAGGTTGGGTTGGGTTGTGTTAGGTTAGGTTAGGTTAGGTTGGGTTGGGTTAGGTTAGGTTAGGTTGGGTTAGGTTAGGTTAGGTTAGGTTGGGTTAGGTTAGGTTGGGTTGGGTTGGGTTAGGTTAGGTTAGGTTAGGTTAGGTTGGGTTGGGTTAGGTTAGGTTAGGTTAGGTTAGGTTGGGTTGGGTTAGGTTAGGTTAGGTTAGGTTAGTTTGGGTTAGGTTAGGTTGGGTTGGGTTAGGTTAGGTTAGGTTAGGTTGGGTTAGGTTAGGTTAGGTTAGGTTTGGTTTGGTTGGGTTAGGTCAGGTTAGGTTAGGTTAGGTTAGGTTAGGTTAGGTTGGGTTGGGTTGGGTTGTTTAGGTTAGGTTAGGTTGGGTTGGGTTACGTTAGGTTAGGTTAGGTTGGGTTGGGTTAGGTGAGGTTAGGTTGAGTTGGGTTAAGTTAGGTTAGGTTAGGTTAGGTTAGCTTAGGTTAGGTTAGGTTAGGTTAGGTTAGGTTGGGTTGGGTTAGGTTAGGTTAGGTTAGGTTAAATTGGGTTGGGTTAGGTTAGGTTAGGTTACGTTGGGTTAGGTTAAATTGGGTTGGGTTAGGTTAGGTTAGGTTAGGTTAGGTAAGGTTAGGTTAGGTTAGGTTAGGTTAGGTTAGGTTGGGTTGGGTTGGGTTGTTTAGGGTAGGTTAGGTTGGGTTGGGTTACGTTAGGTTAGGTTAGGTTGGGTTGGGTTAGGTGAGGTTAGGTTGGGTTGGGTTAGGTTAGGTTAGGTTAGGTTAGCTTAGGTTAGGTTAGGTTAGGTTAGGTTAGGTAAGGTTAGGTTAGGTTAGGTTAGGTTAGGTTGGGTTGGGTTAGGTTAGGTTAGGTTAGGTTAAATTGGGTTGGGTTAGGTTAGGTTAGGTTACCTTGGGTTAGGTTAAATTGGGTTGGGTTAGGTTAGGTTAGGTTAGGTTAGGTTAGGGAAGGTTAGGTTAGGTTAGGTTAGGTTAGGTTAGGTTGGGTTGGGTTAGGTTAGGTTAGGTTAGGTTGGGTTGGGTTGGGTTGGGTTAGGTTAGATTAGGTTAGGTTAGGTTGGGTTGGGTTAGGTTAGGTTAGGTTAGCTTAGGTTGGGTTGGGTTGGGTTAGGTTAGGTTAGGTTAGGTTGGGTTGGGTTAGGTTAGGTTAGGTTAGGTATGGTTAGGTTAGGTTAGGTTAGGTTAGGTTGGGTTGGGTTGGGTTGGGTTAGGTTAGGTTAGGTTAGGTTGGGTTGGGTTAGGTTAGATTAGGTTAGGTTAGGTTGGGTTAGGTTAGGTTAGGTTAGGTTGGGTTAGGTTGGGTTAGGTTAGGTTGGGTTGGGTTAGGTTAGGTTAGGTTAGGTTGGGTTAGGTTAGGTTAGGTTAGGTTTGGTTTGGTTTGGTTAGGTCAGGTTAGGTTAGGTTAGGTTAGGTTAGGTTAGGTTAGGTTGGGTTGGGTTGTTTAGGTTAGGTTAGGTTGGGTTGGGTTACGTTAGGTTAGGTTAGGTTGGGTTGGGTTAGGTGAGGTTAGGTTGGGTTAGGTTAGGTTAGGTTAGGTTAGCTTAGGTTAGGTTAGGTTAGGTTAGGTTGGGTTGGGTTAGGTTAGGTTAGGTTAGGTTAAATTGGGTTGGGTTAGGTTAGGTTAGGTTACGTTGGGTTAGGTTAAATTGGGTTGGGTTAGGTTAGGTTAGGTTAGGTTAGGTTAGGTAAGGTTAGGTTAGGTTAGGTTAGGTTAGGTTAGGTTAGGTTAGGTTGGGTTGGGTTGGGTTGTTTAGGGTAGGTTAGGTTGGGTTGGGTTACGTTAGGTTAGGTTAGGTTGGGTTGGGTTAGGTGAGGTTAGGTTGGGTTGGGTTAGGTTATGTTAGGTTAGGTTAGGTTGGGTTAGGTTAGCTTAGGTTAGGTTAGGTTAGGTTAGGTTAGGTTAGGTTAGGTTGGGTTAGGTTAGGTTAGGTTAGGTTAGGTTAGGTAAGGTTAGGTTAGGTTAGGTTAGGTTAGGTTAGGTTGGGTTGGGTTAGGTTAGGTTAGGTTAGGTTAAATTGGGTTGGGTTAGGTTAGGTTAGGTTACGTTGGGTTAGGTTAAATTGGGTTGGGTTAGGTTAGGTTAGGTTAGGTTAGGTAAGGTAAGGTTAGGTTAGGTTAGGTTAGGTTAGGTTAGGTTAGCTTAGGTTGGGTTGGGTTAGGTTAGGTTAGGTTAGGTTGGGTTGGGTTAGGTTAGGTTAGGTTAGATTACGTTGGGTTAGGTTAGGTTAGGTTAGGTTAGGTTTGGTTAGGTTAGGTTAGGTTAGGTTGGGTTGGGTTGGGTTAGGTTAGGTTTGGTTAGGTTAGGTTAGGTTAGGTTAGGTTTGGTTTGGTTGGGTTAGGTCAGGTCAGGTTAGGTTAGGTTAGGTTAGGTTAGGTCAAGTTTGGTTA